>NW_019416270.1:159915-358451 GCF_000390285.2 Anoplophora glabripennis | reverse complement strand
AATAATAATAATATCTCTACTCCTCATTCTAACTACGAGAATTAGCCCAGAAGTCGGAGACTTGTGCGGGAGAGGAGGCGGCATATTATTATTACGCAGGCCGCAATTGCGCCCAGGAATGACTCAGGTTGGTAGGCCCTAACCACCATCCAGGGCAGGAATGAGAGAAAACCTCATTAATTAGGGGGGTGGACAAATGCCAACCGGTGTCAATCTCTCACATTGATACAAGCCAACATTCTTCCACCCTACCATACTTGCACAGAGGGTGCCAATCCTCCGTACAAGCATAGCTAATCTACGGTCTACCGGCCACGGGATTCGAAACCCGGGCAGATCGACACATCGATTTAAGTACTGACGCCTTAAACCGTGCGGCTATCGACCGTGCTATAGAGATAAGTCCTACTATTTTTTTCCCTCAGCATTTATTCGGGATTGAGTAACAAACATAATGAAAGAGTTTTAGATTCAATTGCATTTTTTATGTTTTTGAAAGGTATTAAATAAAAGTTAATTAATTATTTACCATAGTTTTATTTTTGTATTCAATTAAAAAGTTATATTTTATTTACTAACAGATACAAATCTGTATACAATATAACTACATTCACAACATGTTATTACGTAAAACTATAAAAAAACATAAAGAAACAATTAATTAATATTGGTTAAATACTTACCTTTCAAAAAAGTAAAAATGTGAAAAAACGATTATAGGTACTTGCATGGTTTAACTTAGTAATAGTTTATTAGATCAATAAAGTAGATAACGGTTTAAATTTATTGACGTTTCATTCGTTTTCATTGAGATATATCGCTCTGTTCTTCAGAAGAAACTAAGATTTTATTCAACTACTCACAATAAAGATATAAATACAAATAGCTGTATGGGATAATTGGTTTTCTCTTTGTATATTATCCAACTTCCTTAGTAGCTTTAAAGTGGGTAGCCGTTTCTCCGAATTCAGTGTTGTTAAATGTTGTGTTCCTCAAGGTTCTCTTTTAGGGCTCATGTTATACCTGATCTATATGTTTCTTTAGATACACCATGTTAATTTTCAAATGTTCTCTCTACATTCTCTTTTATGACACTAAAATTTATACCAATCCTCTTATGGGCTGTCGACAGTTACAACTCTATTTTCGCGAATTGCTTGGTAGAGTTAAGAAGAAGAGTTGAGAAGTACGACGGAAGATTGAAGAGCTTGCGGATATTATTAGACAACTTTTGGAAAGGACAGAACCGTACTGATTCTGTTGCATTCAACAGGCGAAGAAACATCCAGTGTTGGAATTGCGATAACGAAGGGCATTTTGGGAACCGATGCTAAAATCAAATAACGCTTGACGAGAAAAACCTCAGTTACGAAAGAGTCCAAGGAATGTTAATTTCAATATTCGGTTAATGAGGAATTAATTATCAAAATTGGGGTAAAAACTGGGAATTGGGAAGAAAGCACAGAAGCTGATTGGACAATCAAACTCAAAATTTGGAAATTACCAATGCCGAACTCTCCGAAGAGATGAAACAAATTTAGGTTCAAATGAAGCATAATCTGGAGCATAAATGACTCGATAAAACAATGAAAAACAAAAACCATCTAAAAACTTGAAACACAAAGAACGCTGTTGCAAATGTTATACTAGGTTAGAAAAGACAGAAGATGAAAAACTATAAATAGAAAAACAATTACAGAACACAGATTAATAATGTGGATAGAACCACTGGCAAGACATGTCTGACCAATCCCTGAAAAGTGGACACTATGGAATTCTTCAGTCGGGTAGAATGGCTTGTTAAAAATAATACAGGAGAGAAGACCCTTGAGACAATGAAGTAATCTGATCCAGACGATCAATTCTAAGAAGGGGGCCATATTATGGAAATTCACTTACCTCGTTAATTTCTTAAATTGTCACTAAACTATATTCGATGTGATTTAAAGTGTATTAATAAAGGTAGGGAATATTCGACAACATGGAAAAAAGATATAAAACAAAGTAATGGTCTTTCATGATTTTGAGTGATCTTTTTGACATCAGCCAAATAGAACTATATCGAACATACCTAACTTTGCGTCGGCAAAGCAAGAACCAGGCGTCTGTTTCTCAACTATCTACAAGGAAAATTAACAATTTCAAAAATACCTACAAATATGGCCAGATTCTTGAAACTAAAAAAATCCAGAAACATATACAGGCTGTTACAAATTCGCTTCTCACTACAGGGATCTCGAAAACGGTAAGAGGTACAAAGTAGCTTAAATGGGGGCAAAGTTGCGTAATCAGGAGACCAACATTATACATCTAAAAAATCAAAGCTAACATGATTAGTTTTCGAAATATTTAAAAAAAAACGAAATTTTGGAAATCCGTTTCTGTTTAATTTCAGCCTTATTTGAGGTGATATTGAAAAAAGAATTACACTTTCTCATGGCCACTTTTTGCCCTCTATCGAATGGCATAATCAATATTTATATGTAACTTTTCGTCTCTCCAGGACCATCATCAATTTAATTTTTTTAAATACGACCCTGCAAATTTTATTACATATTTTACAAGCCTTCATGACCCCCAATACTGTACTGCCTCACCCCGAACCAGATTCAGACGTTTTGTCTCGAAAAATCATCATCTTCAGTGTAGGTATTCGTTCCAAATTTACCTAAATTTTTTATTTAGATCTCTTTGTTTATTAAATTGTCGTATACTGTAAGTGTCGATAGGCTTGCTTCTCGAGTGCTCAAAATTCAAGGATATTCATACAAATACATTTGACATGCTCTTTCACAGTTGCAGTTACAGATATAATAAATTCCAATAATATTACGCTGATCTTCATTTTTAACCTTTGCCAAAACGAAAATAATATTAATAANATATTATATTCACGTGTACCAACTTATTCGTCTTATGTTTACATTTTCTCATTGTTAAATAGAAATATTTGTCAATGTTACTTTACTGCTACGAGTATTGCTGTATTATTTTAAATAAAATAACATTGTAGAATTACAGAAAACACTCAAATCTTCAAAATGTCAATGGTGTGAATATTATTATTTTTAAAATAATTAGATTCTATCGCCTACACTAAGATTTTTAATCGTTCCAAGATTGAGACAAAGAAAACATCCTATTAGTAACATATTTGAAACAAAAATGGAAAAAAAATTTTTTTTCTTCGAACATATAACATATAAGCGACAACTTATGTAACGTTACACAATAATATTAAGTGTCATTTATATGCCTAGGAGTATACAGGGTCGGAAAGTCCCCATGGTTCATCCGCCGTTACGTGAGGGCGATAAAGTAAGTCTTAGAAATCCGTGCGATAAAGAAAGATGTCTATAACGAAGGCGTCTAATAGTCACCGCCCATTTCGCCCTTCCACAAATAAGATCCACTTCTTATTTGTGGAAGGGCGAAATGGGCGGTGACTATTAGACGCCTTCGTTATAGACATCTTTCTTTATCGCACGGATTTCTAAGACTTACTTTATCGCCCTCACGTAACGGCGGATGAACCATGGGGACTTTCCGACCCTGTATACTCCTAGGCATATAAATGACACTTAATATTATTGTGTAACGTTACATAAGTTGTCGCTTATATGTTATATGTTCGAAGAAAAAAAATTTTTTTTCCATTTTTGTTTCAAATATGTTACTAATAGGATGTTTTCTTTGTCTCAATCTTGGAACGATTAAAAATCTTAGTGTAGGCGATAGAATCTAATTATTTTAAAAATAATAATATTCACACCATTGACATTTTGAAGATTTGAGTGTTTTCTGTAATTCTACAATGTTATTTTATTTAAAATAATACAGCAATACTCGTAGCAGTAAAGTAACATTGACAAATATTTCTATTTAACAATGAGAAAATGTAAACATAAGACGAATAAGTTGGTACACGTGAATATAATATTCTACGTATACTACCATACCAGAAATAATGCCATACCATTGAACAGTGCTCCCTAACGTTCTTGGATAATTAAAAATGAGGTAATAATAATAATAATAATAATATCTCTACTTCTAATTCTAACTACGAGAATTAGCCCAGAAGTCGGAGACTTGTGCGGGACAGGAGGCGGCATATTACTATTACGCAGGCCGCATTTGCGCCCAGGAACGACTTATGTTGGTAGGTCCTAACCACCATTCAGTGCAGGAATGAGGGAAACCTGGAAAACCTCATTAATTAGGGGGGTTGTCAAATGCCAACCGGCGTCAATTTCTCACATTGACCCAAGCCAACATTCTTCCACCCTACCATACCTGCACAGAGGGTGTCAATCCTCCGTACAAGCATAGCTAATCTACGGTCTTCCGGCCGCGGGATTCGAAACCCGGGCAGATCGACACATCGATTTAAGTACTGCCGCCTTAAACCGTGCGACTATCGACCGTCATGTCTGAAATGAACATTAAACATTTATTGAAATTTTTTAAAGAATAATATTCAGTTGACGTTTTGGTTGTTCATATGCATTTTTAAGAATTAATTTGTCTTAATAAAATTAAGATTGTAATAATATTTTAATTTTGACGCAACAACTTATTGAGTTATATATGCCCAAGTGATGGTAATAGTTAATAATAATAAATATTATGATGTTCCCTGATTACGCAAAATTGCCCCCATTTAAGCTACTTCGTACCTCTTACCGTTTCCGAGATCCCTGTAGTGAGAAGCGAATTTGTAACAGCCTATACACAGGTCAACGATTTCCCAGATCAACAGTTACTTTGTTAGCAGATTGTGATGCAGTCATCAGTACTTTGAAGCGGTTTGAAGTTTGGAAAAAACAAAGCAGCTGAAGGATATGGCGAAGATTCTCTGCAATAAAAAATTAAGACTGGGAAGAACATTTTAAACTACAGCAATGCTAACGCTGCTTCTACTACTTCTTATTTTATTATTACTGTTGACGCTATATCTTCTATTGCTTGTGATCCGATTAGAGTAACAAATGTGTAACAAAGAAAATGTCCCCATTGAATTAGTTTTGATTTTATTTATTTATTTATTTATTTATTTATTTTAATTAAAATATCCAACGAGCAATGCCCAGTTACAGGATAAGGTTACAAACTAAAAAAAAAGTAATAAAAATAGGTGAAAGAGATAAAAACTAACCACAAAACATAATATCTAAAACAAACAGGGAACAGACATATAATATTAAAATGCTATAATACAATACAAACAAATGCAAAAACATATTTATACAAACATAAAGTTCAAAGGAAAACTTTTTTAATTTGAGTAATACTGGAGCAGAGTATATCAATGCGAGATTCAATATTAGAATAACCAACAATCGTTTGGTTAACCTGAGACGCTTTATATATGTTATGGACCAGGTGATTAATGCGGGCATTATTAATAATGCGCGAGCATTGTGAATAATGTCTAGCTCTATCGGGCTAAGTGATTAATTACTATCTAAACTTCATTATTTATCACATTGCACGGTCATTATTATATTGCTACGTGACAATTGGGCAATTTGATAATAAAGCTAAATTTGACACGGTGCGGAGAGGGAAGCACGCGTGACACGCTTTGACCAATCAGAGAGCGCCATTCAGCGTTTATTAAGTTTAAAGTGCTGAAAACTATTAGATGCTAATTATGCCAAATAATGAGTCTGATTGCTTAAACTTTAGTTTATTTTTTGTTTTATAATAATATGTCAAAACTTCTATAAAACAAAGATATGTTGTGAAATGTACCTATATTTTTAATATGACTTTCCTTAAGTTTTAAATGCAGAAACTAGTGGATTCTTAATGTAGAAGTCCTTGCTAATTAATCCAAATAATAACTCTGATTATTTAAATTGTTTAACATTTAGTTTATTTTAAGTTAAATGACAATAATAATACAAAAAATAGTAATTAAATATGTTTGTATTACTCTGCCTAAAAGGTGATGGACAATATGTATAATGCCCGGTCAATTTGATTATTTGAATAATTATTATCAAATTGCACACTCACATTGGGCATTTTACATAATGACCGGACATTATATATAATGCCCGATTTATCACTTGATCCATGACATATACATTAGTACGATGATTCTTGATCGCGAAGAGGTGTAAATGTCGGGTATATGTTCTAGGAATATGAAAATTGATCATTTGTAATATATCTTCACATATAATGTTATTATTCAAAATCTTGTATAAGCAAATAACAGAATTTAACTTGCGTCTTTGAGACAAGCTACTCATATTGAAACGCTTGAAAAATGCTTCCTGAGGAAACCCTTGAGGAGGATACTGGCCATCAATAAAAAATGTAGCTGATTTAAAGAATTGGCGTTGAATTTTCTCAATAGATATTATGTGTGTAGCGTAGATAGGTGTCCAGACTACAGAGGCATACTCAGGTTTAGATCTAACAAATGTATTAAATAACAAGCAAAAAGTATTAATTTTCATGAAATTGCACATGTTTCGAACAATAAAACCCAAACTTTTGTAGGCATTGATAACCACAATTTCAATATGCTTGACAAAAGATAATTTAGGGTCAAAATATACGCCCAAATCTTTAACAAGGTCAGGTCGTTGAAGGGCAAACCCATTCAGACTATACTCATACCTCATACTGAATTGATCGCATCGTCGACTAAAAGTCATGTCATTACATTTGGTAGAATTCAGAGGCAGCCTATTAGCAATGCACCAAGAGTTAATAAAATCTAGATTACGTTGAAGATTGATGGCATCAAATACATTATCAATTAGAGAAAATATTTTTATATCATCGGCATATAACAAATAACGCACATTCAGTTGAGAAGTGATATTATTAATAAATAATGTAAACAACAAGGGACCAAGAATAGAACCTTGCGGAACACCTGAAGTCTGGGCAAATTCAGTAGATTTAACACCAGAAATTTAAACAAACTGAGTTCTGCCAGTGAAATATGACTTCATTAGTTCAAGAAAGTCTGACGATAGTCCAAAAGCGCTTAATTTATCTATTAATAGTCCATGGTCGAGACGGTCAAACGCCTTCGAAAAATCTGTATAGACTACGTCTACTTGGCTTCCCCGATCTAAAGCCTCGCTGATAAACTGAGTAATGCATACTAAATTCGTGACTGTCGACCGTCCTTCCATAAACCCATGCTGTTCAAGAAGTATAATATTTTTTAATTGAAAAGAGAGGACACGATGTATAGCAGTTTCAAAATCCTTACTGAAGTTACACAGTATTGCAATAGGTCGATAATTAGCGATATCATTCTTACTTCCTTTTTTATATACGGGGCATATTCTTGAAATTTTCCATTGATCAGGGAATGTATGTGATGTCAGAATTAAGTTAAATATGGTGAAAAGAGGCTCTGAGAAGACGATAGCACAGTCTCTAATCAAGAAAGCGGGTATTAAGTCCGGACCCATAGTCATTTTAGGCTTTAATTGTTTGACAGAAAATAATACATTATTGAGAGAAATAGAGTTATATGCAATAGTAAGTGCATTGTTATAGGAACGCTTGTCTTTATTGAAACTACTAGATGCGATAAACGAAGTTGAAAAATAGTCTGCAAAACCATCAGCGATTTGTTTGTTGTCACTACACGATATATTATTGTAAATTTCAATTTATTTCAGTAATGACTAAAAAAATTTAGTTAATAGTGATTTTAGGCAATAAAAACTGCGACTTCTCGACAAATTTCTTTAGATGTAGCCTATGCATGAAGACACTCAACGAAATATGAATTTCGGTCTACGACATAAATCCAGTATTCAGCTACATATGTATGTAGCGTATTTTTATTCCTACTAAAATAACTTGGATTCTTTAATATCTACTGCTTTGTGACATTAGTATTTAAGTGCATACATATGTGTACGTGTAAAAAATATATAATTTATTTACAAATCGACGTAGTTTCTTAAATACTAGCAAAAATAAGGTTATTTCATAATGCTAATTTTTAAATGTTTCCTAACTAATTAATATGTTTATAACAGAATTTAGAGTTATTTGAATTATTACATAGTAATTATCTGAAAATATGTTATATGCCGGAAGCCTTAGATTATATTTGGAACAGGTAAGAGATCTTCATGCTGGATGAGGGGCAGACGAACAGCCGCGCGTGTTTATGAAAGTGCGTGTACATTGTCACGTTTTTCAAGAACCGGAACATTCCGTAGAAAGCAATCGAGCCGTTCGTAAGATTTACAGTCAGGTATATATTAATTCGTTGTTCGGTTATTCGATGTTAAACGGTGGTAAATCAAAAAAAGTAATCAATTCATTGGGGCATGGAGAAATAACCTAACAAAATTGCCTTGCGCTCTATTGCGAATAATTAAGTTTCATTTCCCGTTCTAACAGGTATTTGCGATATTAGCAATTACGTGAAGTATACGTGTAGCGATTGAGGTTAGTCATATGCAGTGTTTCTAACACCATAACTTCATTTTTAAATTCTCAGACATACTTTTATGAACAACTGGGACGGATTTGCTTATCGAATACAAAGCATTATGCGTGGTGTGTAGACTTCTTCTTTATTAATCTGTACAGTAATTAGACCGTTTTGCATAACTGGGGCATACAGCGCTTAATTTCCTCCTTCAAGGCGTTGGTGGTCGTGGGTCTATTGGTATAAATCTTAGACTTCAAAAAAAAATCGAAAGAAGACTCCAAATTGCATGGTATGAGCTGTCAATTCTGATAACCAAAATGGGAAATTACACTATCAGGAAATGACTCATGGAGTAATTGAATTGTTTCTCGGGCTATATGACATGTGGTACCGTCTTGTTGTAACCACATTTAGTCCACATCCATATCTTGCAATTTAGGCACAACAAACTGGATTATCTTGTAGCACCATTAACTGTTATTGTCTGAACAGCCCAATTTTCGAAGAAGAATAGTCCGATGATTCCTCCAGCCCAAAATCCTCACCAAACAGTGACACTTTGTGGGTGTATTTGTTTCTCAGCAATCATACTCTTGGATTTTCTGAGCCCCAACCGCGACAATTTTTCCATCAAGATGAAAATGTTTCATAATCCCTTCAGCGAACTCTCTTCAGTCTGTGTGATTAGTAGGCTTCAGTGCCAATTAAACTTTGAAAGAACTGTTTCGATGTTTTGCATTGAACGACTTGTTGGAGGACGGTCAGAGTGTTTAAAATCATGGATCTAGTCTCCATGAATTTTTTAATTAATCTCCTCACAGTTTGATGAAGTTAAATCAATTTTCCGACCACATTTTATAAGAAAATTGCGAATTGTAGCTGCCAAACCTTCCTTATTTTTAAAATATTGCTCAACAATGAAAACGCGTTGTTCTTTTGTGCAGCTGTCAGGCTGTCTTTTGTTTTAATTGGCAACACTTTACCGGACAAATGGCGCAAAATTCAAATCTTGCGTGAATTTCGAGACACCCAATACAACCAATTTTATTATTGCAATTAGGTCCATTTTTGAATACTAATATTTATTTATTTCTTAGCAACTACTAATAAGACAGGCACACCAAAATGTGGTATGTTCTTTTGATCATACTCTGTTATTGTTATATTTTAGGACCCTCTGAACCCGAATTTGGAGTTGTTAGACCATCACCCACTATTTTCGAGAATATCCAGATCCTCAGAAATACGTTATTTTGGGAATATTGTTCTTCGAGTTTGTTATTTTTGTACGACGAACTACTGGGCTGGGGTACATCAATTCAAAGATAAAATATGCGAATGTTTCGTGAGAGTGACAGAACCTATAAACTTTTCAGAATACAATTTATACAATGCAAACGAATTCTTCCGCAGAGAAGAAGAAAGGTTTTTGGAAGTAGATGACATCGTGCTAAAAGGAACTACTGAAGCAAACTTTTGCGATGAAATTGAAGAGGAAGATGAGAAGGCATACGAAGAGGAAGACGACGACAATGAAATGGACAGTGAAGGTGAATGTATACCGTGGAATGGAAAGAAACATCCGCAAACGTTTAATCAGAGTTAAATGATCTTATTGGCAACCTAGGTGGTTTATCAAAAAACGGACCAGAATATTTTTGGTAGTTAGAGAACTGAAAAAGAAAAATTTTCTGCGTGATGGAACCAAATCTTCTATAAATGACTAATAAACGAGTTAAAATACAATATTTACTCGTATAAAGACATCGAATGAAGATTATTCAATGACTTCTCAAAACAATGCTTGAAGGCAGTTCTGCTATATGCATCACTTCCAATAGCACACTTAAACTGAAAGAAGGGCAATAAACTGAGACGATTCTGTGTATTACACATAACAGTTTAAGATAAAAATTCTTTTTTTGGATTTTTGTCTATACTCCAAGAACCGGATGTTATAATTTTATTGAAATTGAAGAAGAAGGCTGTGAAATCTTACAGTAATGTTTATTTTGACATTTTAAACCAAATTTAATTACATAAATATTGAAAGTGTCAACCGTTAACATTAATATAGGACTCTACTCTTCTTCTTATCGACAGACATACATGTTTAAGAATTCTAGCATTACGATTATTACGAATCACATTATTCTATTATTATTTCTTATGTTGTGCACATTATCAATCGACGTTACGTATTACTAAAGTGAACTCTAGGGGATATAAGTCCGGGGGCTCCAGTTGGTTGGGTTGAACTGCATGTCAGTCTATTCATTTATCTAAATTGAAATGAGGTACTCCGTCATGCATATACTACAAATGACGTTGCAGATTGAGTGGTACAGCACCAAGAAAAACAGGCAGTTGATTTTCAATAAAATAAAGGTAGGTATTTTCATCTAATCTTAATGGAAGAAAAGACTGTCCAAAAAGGCAATCTTCAATAATCCAAAGAAAACTGATGTTGACAATTAACAATGATTTTCATGTGTCCATTGGTTGTGAACATTTTGTATAGAGTTACGGAAGAAATTGACCTACCCTGAAAAGGAATGCGATTTAGAAACAAAAGATCTTTAGCTGTTTTGTGAAGTATCTATTGGCAGACATTTAACCGCCGAGGAAAATAATAAAAAAAATATTGAAAGATTATAAAGCTTTCTAGGAATTACTATTAACTGAAGAATCACAAGTTTTATTTTATTATAACATAGGTACTTAGGAACCACCCTGTATGATTTTATTCCACAGAAATTTATAACGGAATGATAATTTTGACAAATACTATATCAAATTAAAAAATATTATCTCTGATAAATTAACGAAGGTATTTACAACAGCATTTGAAGGGACATTTTTTTAGTTATTTACTAAAAGAATAATACAAACTTATAAAAATGTTTAAGAGTGACTAGTACATTTTCTGTATCTTTTCTTGGATTGTAACCAGTCAATTAAGAGTCTGTATTATATAGTGTGCTATATTTTATATAGAATCTCTAAGTGCATTGTTAATCAATATTTGCACTTTATTATATGTGATTGTCGGTCTATGGAGAAATATCTATTGTGTTAGCTTTAAAAGTAAAAATAAATAATAAAGCTAATGTAGGCATGTAATAAAATTGGACAGCACTGGTGCAGTGAATTTGTGTTTGTAGGCCAAAATGCTATTTTTAAGCAACTCAACAACACATTTGAGCATACTGCATATGTCTTTAATTATACTACGTATAAAAAGTAACAGCAACAATAACGAAATGAAACTTACACATGTGCTACAGCTAGAGTAATTGACGTGCTACCAGTAATTAATTCTGAAAAAATGTAAAAGTAGTTTCCATCTCGTTGAAAGAATATCCTCTTTGTTCTATTTACATAACTGTCTCCTTTCTCTTGCACTAATGGTTGCTACATTCACCTTCATTTCTTAATCATGTTTTGCTTGTGGTATTATACTAGACAACTTTAATTGTAATTTAATTAATATTTTGAAAATAAAACAATTTCCGGTCAAGAAAGTAGTTCCACCACAAATATCCTAATATAATAGAATAGATATTTAAAAAAACTTTAATACTTTAACGTTTCTTGATTTAGCAAAATTGAAATACCTAAATAAGTCAATTTTCAAGATTTCAAGCTGAAATGTCAGTGTAATAGATTTTTTTTATTCTGACAATTTTTGTTACAAAACTGATCGATAATTCAAGAAATTTTTGAAATTCAATCACAATGAGAATTATTTAAAATAATTGTAATGAAACAAGTAAAAAAGCTGTATATGGGCCAAACCTAGATAAAGATCAAGTCTACATTTCAATTCATCGATGACGCTGATTATCACATTGTCCGATAATAAGACCCCTTTTATGCTGGGGGTTTTCTCCTCTCAACGCGAAATTGAGAAAAACTGCACCATTTTATGCACTCGTATTCTATCAGTTGTCGCCAGTTTCATGCCACACAGTAGTCAGTGAAGTACATATTTTCCATCGACCAATGAATGTTTCCACCAAAGTTGCTATTTGAGAAGAGAAAAACGCGTGCATAAAAGGGGTCTAACTTTGCAATGTCTTGCTTTAAAACAAGAGACCACATAATTACAGCAAACTCAAGATCAGACCAACATACATTGTAAATTTTGAGAAAAATAACCATGTTAAACAGTTGGATTAAACAACCCTAGAATGTACCAAATATGAGTTTATCTAGAGAATTTATTTAACAGGTACCTATATTTGTGTGAAAATACTCAGTTTTAGTTCAAATATTATCACAAATGAGTAAAATTACAAAATTGAATAAAAATAAATCATTTCACTCAATGTATTCACTCCGTATCTTTCTTTACTGCTTTCACTTACACCGATTTTGTTACAGTGTAGGTACTGATGATTTTTATTGACAATATCAACCAAATGCAAAACTTTATATTCATGAAACGAAGGAATGAGTCCAGTCCAGTCAAAGGTCACTCATAGTATTGTCGTGGCGTCTACTTGGTGCACATATATCAAAAGAAAATTGACCATTAGCTGTAACGACATCAACTACAAATGACATTTTTAGGATTGAAACATTAGGCGAATAATAATACAAATTAAGAGGTCAAAAGAACTGTAATAAAAACAATACCATAAATTAATCTATAAAATAAGCCATTACAATAATAAATATTAATTAATAAAAGTTATTATTGTGTTAATTGATCTACTCTAAAGAGTGGTTCACATTGCACTTTCTTCGATAACTAAAGAGTACAATTATTTATAAGTATACGTATTTTATTTCTAATAATATTTAACTGTTCTTTAATACTTTAACTTTACTGCTTCTTAAAATTACAAACAACGCAAGAAAGGTTAAAGACAATAAATATTGAAAATATCTGTGAGACTAGGAAGCAGATGGTCGAGTTTCTTCATTTTATAAGTATCATTATTTAATTACCACTTGAAAGAAAAATATACTTAAATCAAATTCAAAACGCAAAGGAGAAAACTTCTCGTGTGCCATATGCCAAATCACTACTCATCTTAAATTTTCTTATGACGCCTAACAAATTTAAATATCATCTCCGTTGGGAAAGTTGTGTTTACTAAAAAAGTACTACTACTATCACAAAAAAACTTACTCCAATATTGGTGCTAATACACCCAAATTTGAAGTGTTACAATATTCATAGTTTTGATTTGATGTCATCAGACTCTCGCCTGTTTTAACTTTTCAAAGGACATTTGCATACTGAGAAAAAGATTCGCTAGTGGGAACAAAAAATTTACTTACCTCGGCAAAAAAACTTATATACAATAGTTTTCAGTCAAATTTAATTCTGATGCGTTAACAGTAAGTGAATTGTATTGCTACAGTGGGGAATTAACTTTTTAATGGTGGGTTATGTTATGTTAGGATTTATTTTCGAGAGTTTAGCTTCTTTTTTCCCAAAAACAAATGCAGCTAAATGAGGAGTAATAATTATATATAAAGAATACTCCTTATTAACATGGCATTCTATAATAATCAAAACTACACACAAGTAAGACACAACAAGTGTACATCGCACCAAAACACTGATTTATGACGTCGCGTCGACTTAAAATTATGCTGACGATGTACACTGTCGGAACACTTCGTCTTTGTCCGGTAAAGAGTAAAGAGTTGGTTCACTTATTACAGCAACATGTTTATTTGTGGTAACCATTTGTATATCTGTGTATAGTAATACCTTTAGACAATAATATGTTTCAGTAACATTATTTAGTATAATTATAATAAAATAAAACAATTAATCACAAATAAATCTTTTATCAAAAATATAGATGTGTAGAAATCATATTTTAATTTCGTATAATATTCAAGATTTCTGCGACAGTTAAAAAATATTTAGTTATTATTTTTTAAATTAAGAAAAGTTGTTCCAGTTTTCAAGAAGAATAACTATAACTATATGGATAACTATAGACTTGTATCCATGCCTCACGGATTCTCTAAAATATTTGAGTATTGCTTTCTTGAGTAACTACTTCCATTTTTAAAAAATTCCATATTCTCGTGATAGCAGGCCTTGCATTTCCTAAAATATGAGCTCTAAAGGCACAACCAGTGGTGTACTGGGTAGGGGTCATCTTCTTTTTTATAAATAAAGTTATTGTAACGGATTTATATTCTAATGCACTAAATACGTAAAAAAGGTAACTTGAATATTTTCCCCAAGATTCGCCGTTTTCAAGTCATTCATAGCAATACAATCTCCTTGTGCAGACATTTCTAACAATATAAAAAAATATTTATGTTTATGCATAAAAGTCAGTGGAATTTGTAAGCACATCATCAAAATTCTTTACACTCGTTTCCACACCACTTGTGAGGTAGAGCTCCTTACGCGTTTTAGTTTCCCCAGGAAGCCTAACCCACTACTTTTACAAATAAGAGCTTATATCAAAATAATAATAAATGTACATTTACCAAAGACGAGGGGTAGAGAATTTTCACAATCTGCATATTTGGTCACAAGAAAATCCGCATGAATTCGGACAAGATCTTTTCAACACGAATTTTCTGTGAACGTGTGGCTCGGAATAATTCGCAATAACGTTTGTGGACCTTTCTTCTTGCCACCCTGTCGAAAATTCCCAGTCATATCTAAATTTTCTAGAAAACCATCTATTTGAATTATTAGAGGATGTTCTATTAAATATATGACAAAATAGCTGGATAAAATGGATGGTGCTCCTGCGCATTCTGGGAGAATAATATAAGAATGGCTTAATGAAAATTATATGGGGCGATGGATAGGTAGAAGACCAGATGCCAATGTCAACCATAATGGTGCAGAGTGTCCGGTGTCTTGGCCAGCCAGATTTCCATATCTAAACTCCCTGGACTTCTATGTTTGGGGTTATCTGAACAGTAAAGTTTATTCTACTTCAACAGATACAAGACCATAACTACTGCGACGAATAGAAGACGGGTGTAATGAATTAAAAGAAAATCACCACATGATATTAGCTTTAATTCCATTAATAGAAGATGTCGGAAATGTATCGATGTGGGTGGTTTGCATTTTGAATAATTGTTGTAAATACGGAACGTTCATTTTGTTACTTGTTTAGTTGCTGTTGCTTGGTATATTTTTATTATTATTTTGATTTAAATTGTTCCTATTTGTAAAGAGTATTAGGCCTCCAGGGAAAACTAAACCACGCCAGCAACACTACCTCATAGGTGGTGTAGAAAGGAGTGTAAATAATTTTGTTGATGTGCTTACAAGTTGCACTCACTTTTAAGCATAAATATAAATATTCTTATAATATTATGGTCAGAAGTGTCTGCCACCAGGGGATTGTAGGTATTGATATGAATAACTCGATAACGGTGAACTTTAGTGAAAAAATTCAAGTAACTTTTTTTACGTATTTTGCGCATTATAATATAAATCAGTTATAATGACTTGTAAAAAATGCAGTGGCGTAGGTTTTTTGGTAAAAAAAGGGGAGACCCCTATCCAGTTGTACACCACTGGTTGTACTATCATAGATTATCTGTACCAAATGTTAATGAGATCGGTTAATAGATTCCGGAGATATAAACCAAAAATCAATTTTTTTTAACAACTTCAACACCTTGTATCTCAAAACGGGACTGTTCCAGACCAATGTTCATAAGGCAAACACATATTATTTTAAAGAGATCTACCTGCCCTCGAAGTTTCCTGGATAAAATTCGGACCACTCTGTATATGTTATGAAGCAGGTGGACTGTGTGAAAATATAAGACAAAAATTCCTATACAGACTCTTGTAATAGTGTCATGATAAATAATTTTTATTATTTTATTAGTCTCCCAAGCAATTTTCATTAATTTATTAAAATGTAATTTCTTAATGTAGCGGAAATTCAAGTGTAAGTCTGTCATGGAAATGGTCCTGTTCATCCTTTCAAAAGATAGGGATGGACCTACCTTGGAACTCCCTCAGAGAAATAGTGTAAGGATGAACAATTAACAATTTTTATGACATATACCTACATAACGAGCGTTCAAATAAAAACGTGGTCAAGTTGGTTCTAAAAATTTGGACGTAGGGCGTAGCGTATAGCAAATGAACTTAAACGTCATCTGTCAAAGCGCTATATCGCCGCTATCAATTTGAATATTTTCGTTTTAAAAAGCGTTTAAAATGGTGTTTTCTCAAGAATAAAAATGTTTATCATAGAGTCCTACTTTAGAAATGGACGCAAGATTGATGGAATATGGAAGTATTCTATTGGGGAATGTTTCATAGAATTTCAAAATCAATTTCCCGGCGTTGTTGAGTACAAAATTTTTCAAAGTGCAGTTCAGCGTTGTGTTAATGTTTTTCGTGAAACGGGCAGTGTAACAAGAAAAGAAGGAAGCGGCCGACCTAAAAAGCGGACTGAAGAATTAAAAGAAAATGTCCAACAAATAATGGAAAATGCGCCAAGAACTTACTTCTGTACGTGTTTTATCACAAATGGTGGGAGTATCAGTCGGTACCTGCCACACAGTGTTAAAAAAAGATTTGCGTTTGTTCTCCTATCGTTTAACTTGTCAGCAAGAACTTCATGAAGTTGATTTTCCGCGACGGGCTGTATTTTGTGAATGGTTTTTAAACAACTACGGTGAACTTCATAATATCACCTTTTTTTCTGATGAAGCCTGGTTTCATTTAAGTGGATACGTAAACTCACAGAATATGAGAATGTGGTCTTCTGAAAAACCAGATAACTTTTTTGTCGAGGGCCCTCTACACGCTCAAAATATTGGAGTTTGGTGTGCTCTCAATCGAAGGAGGATTTATGGACCTATTTTTTTTAATGGTACTCTTACTGCGCAAAGGTATAGAGAAGAAATTATCGCTCCTTTTGTTAACCAGCTGGAAGAAAACGAAATTACAAACTTTTACTTTCAACAAGATGGCGCAAGGGCACATACGGCAGGCGAGACGATGAATATGTTGAGGGAAGTTTTCCAAAATCGACTAATAAGTCTCAATGCTGAACATTAATTTCCACCGAGGTCATGTGATATTACGCCGTGTGATTTCTTTTTGTAGCCTTACCTTAGAAACACTGTTTTTGAACTGCCTATTCCTGATTTAAACCATCTGCAGGCTCGACTTATAGACAAGATTCGCGAAATTAACAATACCCCGAGCATCTTAGAAAATGTCTTTAATTCTTTGAGGAACAGGTGTGAAAAGTGCTTGGAACAAGGAGAGGGACACTTTCAGCAGCTGCTTTAATTTATTGTTATAACAAAGAGGGGGACACTTTCCGCAGCTCCTTTAATTGTTTGTTATTGTTATAACGATTATTCTTTAAAATAAAGTTATATAGTCATTAACGTTATTGAAACTGACAACTGCTATACAGCTCGTTGAGAAATGAGGTTAAGTTGGTCGCTATAAGCTACTCCCTACGTCCAATGTGTCAGAGCCGACCACGTTTTTATTTGAACGCTCGTTATATTTCCAACAATCCATTTTTAAACAGTAAAATAGTTCAAAAGTGACAAAGCACAAATGACGCTTTCAACGTATTCCTACTACAAATAGATTAAAATAACAATGGTTGAGCATGGAATAAGGTCACCAGGTCTATAAAAGCAATGACGAGTACCGGGTACACCACCGGAAGTCGTATTCCACAAAATCGCGACAATTTTTACGGGGATGTACCAATCAAATACACCAGATACATAATAATACCTTGCTAATTAAGCAAAATTATTTAGCAACATAAATAGGTCAGTGGTTGTGTAATTGTTTACGAAACGGACCGTAATGCAATTTCAGTTACCGATTCTTATGTAGATGAAAGTATTGCCTTCGTCAGCGGCAAAGAGAATGCGCCGCAGACACAACTCGCGGGACCTTGTCAATAATGCTTGGAATTTCACAAGTGTGTCAGTAGAAATTTAGTTTCTAAATTATGCAGTGTAGTTATTATAAAACACTTTGGCGTTAGAAGTTTCTTAATTACAGGATTCTGTTAATAATGCAAATTAATTACGGACTCGAACAGTTTTTATGTATAAAACAGATATCTACCATGTAATTAATTTTATACATTTATGAAATATGAAATAAGAGATGTTATTAAATGAAACATAAAAATTGCTACCTTGTGTTTTTGTGTTAATTATTCGACACCTATCACATTCACTGTAAACACCACATTCTTTCCGACATTTGATTTTAATATTTTCTTTTTTTATATATCCGACATTCCGTAGTTTATGATTCATATTTTATAAAAAAATTCTCTTATAAATGCATATCTACGTATGTAATCCTGAATAGGCATGATGACAGATTTTGAAAAACTGTTCTATGATATTCGGAAGTAGTTACTATTTCTAAATAATATCTTATTTTTGTAGAAAATAAAAGGTTTAGTAGAAAAATAATGACATTTTAATTTTAAGTCTAAACTTACGCAAAAACGACGGTCGCCGGCGTCATGGCGTCTACGTGACGTCACATCTATATTTGTGAACATAAGATGCTAATATTTTGTGTTGCAAGATTCATTAGTTAAATAAAAATAGAAAGTTACCACAATAGTAGATATATGCATTTTATTTGCCCTCAAATTGAACTTTGGTATAATAATGGATACACATAATCTTTCCATAAATATATAAAACATTTAGAAAATCTGATACACAGTTGTCATCAAATGTAACATTAATTATTTCTACTATTTTACTTGTACTGTAGTTGCAATGAGCTACACCAAAATAGCCCTTTTGAAGTTCTGTTAAAATACATTTGTAGCAGCCATCTGCACATAGAACTTCTGGGTCGGTTTTCCTTTTTTGCACATAATTTTTAAAAGTCTTCATATTCTTGATACATTTAATTTCAATAATACTGTTTTGACAGATACCATCAGGCGATACTGCTATCGTGGGATAGTTTTTGCAAAGCATTATACCACATTTTTTAATTTTTTTCCCCAAAATGGTACTTACAGTTTTCCTCACTTCACATTCTATCGCGTTTCATGGCCGATGCGTCTGAGATTTTTCCTCCCATTATTAACGAGATCAGAGTTGCATCATTGGTTTTGCACCGACTAAATTCAAATGCTCTTGAGGTGTCACTCTGCCATATTTTAACTCATGTCAAAAACAGCTTTGATGTTGGTCTAGTCTTTTCTTTAACTTGCATGTTATCTTCATCAGTTAATACGAGTTTTTTCAAAAATGTGTGCAGGACTGTTCTTTGTATTTCAGCACCAACTAAACTTTAAATCACAAACATCTTTTTAATATTTTATTAAGTCGCAGTTGTTGAGCTTTATTTTCTTTCCTTCTTTTAGAAACTTTTCAAGTACCAAACGTTTCCTGATTACGGTTTTGGTAACACAAAACTAAGCAACTGATAGTTGGGAAACACAAAATATTTAAACGAAGATAAATACTGCGGATATTGTTGAAGTACAAATGACACAAAATGACATTTACATAGATGTGACGTAATTCGCTCTGATTGGTGTTCAACATATCATGGCGGTTTGCTGTATTTTGTAGTTTTATTTTATCAAAAATATTGTAAATCTCGCTCAGAATATAAAAATAAATACGTTTTTTATAATCCATGAATCATATTTCATTAGATAAATACATAATTTTAGTGATTCTTGGTTACTGTCATCATTACTGTCTATTAGAAATATTTAAGTACCTACTCTCTATAGTTTCCTTTGTGACGGCAGACATAGCGCAATAGATACCCTGTTCAGAGTTAATTATACATTTTTTGTTATCTAAAAGTAGATACTTATACTCGTAAATAAATAGAATATTTGAAGTTGCAACGAAAAATTTTGCACGTTCCACATGATACAAAAAATTTTTTTTAATATTTTGNAGAAATGAGGTTAAGTTGGTCGCTATAAGCTACTCCCTACGTCCAATGTGTCAGAGCCAACTTCGACCACGTTTTTATTTGAACGCTCGTTATATTTCCAACAATCCATTTTTAAACAGTAAAATAGTTCAAAAGTGACAAAGCACAAATGACGCTTTCAACGTGTACCTACTACAAATAGATTAAAATAACAATGGTTGAGCATGGAATAAGGTCACCAGGTCTATAAAAGCAATGACGAGTACCGGGTACACCACCGGAAGTCGTATTCCACAAAATCGCGACAATTTTTACGGGGATGTACCAATCAAATACACCAGATACATAATAATACCTTGCTAATTAAGCAAAATTATTTAGCAACATAAATAGGTCAGTGGTTGTGTAATTGTTTACGAAACGGACCGTAATGCAATTTCAGTTACCGATTCTTATGTAGATGAAAGTATTGCCTTCGTCAGCGGCAAAGAGAATGCGCCGCAGACACAACTCGCGGGACCTTGTCAATAATGCTTGGAATTTCACAAGTGTGTCAGTAGAAATTTAGTTTCTAAATTATGCAGTGTAGTTATTATAAAACACTTTGGCGTTAGAAGTTTCTTAATTACAGGATTCTGTTAATAATGCAAATTAATTACGGACTCGAACAGTTTTTATGTATAAAACAGATATCTACAATGTAATTAATTTTATACATTTATGAAATATGAAATAAGAGATGTTATTAAATGAAACATAAAAATTGCTACCTTGTGTTTTTGTGTTAATTATTCGACACCTATCACATTCACTGTAAACACCACATTCTTTCCGACATTTGATTTTAATATTTTCTTTTTTATATATCCGACATTCCGTAGTTTATGATTCATATTTTATAAAAAAATTCTCTTATAAATGCATATCTACGTATGTAATCCTGAATAGGCATGATGACAGATTTTGAAAAACTGTTCTATGATAATCGGAAGTAGTTACTATTTCCAAATAATATCTTATTTCTGTAGAAAATAAAAGGTTTAGTAGAAAAATATTGACATTTTAATTTTAAGTCTAAACTAACACAAAAACGACGGTCGCCGGTGTCATGGCGTCTACGTGACGTCACATCTATATTTGTGAACATAAGATGTTAATATTTTGTGTTGCAAGATTCATTAGTTAAATAAAAATACAAAGTTACCATAATAGTAGATATATGCATTTTATTTACCCTCAAATTGAACTTTGGTATAATAATGGATACACATAATCTTTCCATGAATAGATAAAACATTAAGAAAATCTGATACACAGTTGTCATCAAGTGTAACATTAATTATTTCTACTATTTTATTTGTATAAGCTACACCAAAATAGCCCTTTTGAAGTTCTGTTAAAATACATTTGTAGCAGCCATCTGCACATAAAACTTCTGGGTCGGTTTTCCTTTTTCCACATAATTTTTAAAAGTTTTCATATTCTTGATACATTTAGTTTCAATAATACTGTTTTCACAGATACCATCAGGCGATCCTGCTATCGTGGGATAGTTTTTGCAAAGCATTATAAGTACCACATTTTTTAAATTTTTTCCCCAAAATGGTACTTACAGTTTTCCTCACTTCATCCTCCAACATTCTATCGCGTTTCATGGCCGATGCGTCTGAGATTTTTCCTCCCATTATTAACGAGATCAGAGTTGCATCATTGGTTTTGCACTGACTAAATTCAAACGTTCCTGAGGCTGTCACTCTGTCATATTTTAACTCATGTCAAAAACAGCTTTGATGTTGGTCTAGTCTTTTCTTTAACTTTCATGTCATCTTCATCAGTCAATACGAGTTTTTTCAAAAATGTGTTGCAGGACTGTTCTTTGTATTTCAGCACCAATTTATGCATATATAAACTTTAAATCACAAACATCTTTTTAATATTTTATTAAGTCGCAGTTGTTGAGCTTTATTTTCTTTCCTTCATTTAGAAACTTTTCAAGTACCAAACGCTTCCTGATTATGGTTTTGGTAACACAAAACTAAGCAACTGATAGTTGGGAAATACAAAATATTTGAACGAAGATAAATACTGCGGATATTGTTGAAGTACAAATGACACAAAATGACATTTATATAGATGTGACGTAATTCGTTCTGATTGGTGTTCAACATATCATGGCGGTTTGCTGTATTTTGTAGTTTTATTTTATCTAAAATATTATAAATCTCGCTCAGAATATAAAAATAAATACGTTTTTTATAATCCATGAATCATATTTCATTAGATAAATACATAATTTTAGTGATTCTTGGTTACTGTCAACATTACTGTCTATTAGAAATATTTAAGTACCTACTCTCTATAGTTTCCTTTGTGACGGCAGACATAGCGCAATAGATACCCTGTTCAGAGTTAATTATACATTTTTTGTTATCTAAAAGTAGATACTTATACTCGTAAATAAATAGAATATTTGAAGTTGCAACGAAAAATTTTGCACGTTCCACATGATACAAAAAATTTTTTTTAATATTTTGGTATACCTACCTACTTTATTTTAAAAATCCAGTAAGCAAAATCGAATTCCATCTCATATGTCGACAATGCAAATCAGAAACAAACATTATGTATATCCTCTTATTTAATATTGTTTTTTTTTTCACCAGTTGACAATACATTAAAGTAAGACTGGCTCACCTTGCCAATTTGTTGATTCTACTGTTTTAATGTCCTGAAAATGATTTTGTCCAAGCAATAATAAATCCGCTTTTTTTGTGTAACCTTAATTTGGAGGCGTACGCAAATGGGCGAATATAAATCTTTTTTTTATAGAAATGAATTACATTATACTAGTGTATAGGGGACTGCCTAGCCGGGTGTCTTGGCCGGCGGATTTCGATCTGCCGAGGCAAGCATCATGGACGCAGGCTGGAATTTGGATGGGTGACCTAAGGCAGTCTCGGGGACGTGGCTGTGGCAGCCTACCAGACCTGGGTCTCCCAATATTTGCCGCATGTGTGTGGTCCCCGATAAATGGTAATGAGAACAGAGCAAAGAAAATATCTGTAACTCAAGACCATGCTATCATACATAAACTGTACGAGACTTTGCCACCAGGCCACCCGTGTAGTAAATAGGATGGTTTGAAGAAAAGTACTCGAGTAATGAAGGACGGTGTACAAGGAGCCTAATAAGGCCTAAGTGCCGCGGTGGAAAGACAATTCCACCACCCTCCGACATACATACATACATACATATACTAGTGTATAATATACTACTTATGTAGAAAAGCGATATACAGTCTCAATTTAGTCTCACCATTTTTAATATAATTAAGACTGATTAATCCTTATTATTTCTCAGTAATTAATAAGTAGGTGTAGTTTTAATGCTCCCTATTACAAAATTTTAATTGTTTTATGATTTGATGTGATAAAAGATCTAAAGATTTATTTAGACAGATGCACTTTCCCTTTCAAAAAAAGAACCTTTAATGTAAATTTGAAATACTAGGTCAATATCTCATTTACTGGGCGTGTTATTGCTATTTGAGTGCAATTTGTTTAAGGGTTAGTGACGATTTTTGAAATGTACGATTTTCGGGAACAAAGATGCAACAGAAAATTTTGCGTTGAACTGAAGAAAACTATCACGGAAACGTTTCAACTTTTGAAACAAACTTTTATGACAGGTTCTCACGAGGCGATTTTAGTTGATCAAGAAAAATCGCATGCGATTTGCGTTCACGCGATTGAAACCATAATCGGACCAAATTGGCAGTTGCTTCAAAATGGCTCCAAGTAAAGTAGTGCAAACTTGTGTATGGGAAATTAAAAATATTTTGTTTCAATGATTGATTTGATTTGAGTATTTTATTTGAATATTACATTGGATTTCATAGACTTCAAAACTAAGTTGAGTTCCTTTTTGTACATATTTCGTACAGTTTTTATTTTGTTTTTTATATCGTCAATACTCAGGCCTTCGCATTCCATGTCGACAATTGTTGCTTCAATCGCAGTTTCTCTGGCATCTTTGTTCTTGTAAATATTAAGAGTCTGATTCCAGAGGCACTCATGCTGCTGATAAATATCTAGAAACTTGAAGGTTAATGTATCACTTCATTTAAAACCCTTTTTAAACGAAGTCATTTTGCCCAGCTATACAAACAAGAATAATTCATTCGTAGAATTGCGCCGACTTGAAAGCAGAAGTTGACAGCCAGGCAACCTTTCGTCGTTCAACAAAAGTTGATCAACTTTTTTCCTAATGGAGATGTTGCTCTGGATGGTACTGAATATTACTATAGTCTGTTTGGAAATGAAAGAGAGTAATAAAACCCCGAGATAAGAACCGGCCATGGGCGTGGTAATATTTCGTTTCAGGTAATTATCGGGTAACACTAATGCTAACAAAAATGACAGGGATTGGAAAATCGACTATCTACAGACTTTTAAAGGAAACAAAAAATGAACAAGATACTGTAAATCCCCCAAAATCATCTACAGGGAGGTCAAAAGTCGTTATAGATGATTTCTTCAAAAATGTCATTCGCAGAAAAGTACACTCATTTTATTTTAAAAAAGAAATACCAACGCTAAACAAAATTTTAAGTGAACTTTCAGAGGACAACGATTTGCCAAAAATCAGTAGAAGCAAATTATGGGCCGTCTTACGAGAGTTGAATTTTTGCTGGGAAAAGCAGAACAGGAAGTCAGTTCTTATCGATAAAGATGAAATTATTTGTTGGCGAAGATCCTACTTAAGATCAATTAGAAAATTCCGTGACGAAGGGAGGAATATTTATTATCTAGACGAAACTTGGGTCAACGAGGGATATACTGTAACAAAAGTATGGCAAGATAAAAATGTAAAAAGTTTTCGACAAGCATTTTTGGATGGACTTTCAACAGGGTTCAAGGCACCTTCAGGTAAAGGGCGAAGATTAATAGTGACACATATAGGTAGTGCCAGTGGTTTTGTAGATGGCGGTTTACTTTTATTTGAATCTAAAAATACAGGTGACTATCACGAAGACATGAACGCAGATGTTTTCGAAGAGTATTTTACACAGATGTTGGATCTTATTCCTCCGGGGTCTGTAATTGTCATGGATAATGCCAGTTACCATTCACGGCAGACCGAGCGGACGCCTACGACTGCTTGGAGGAAAGCCGATATAATTCAATGGTTATCCGGAAAAAACATTTCTTTTGAAACAAATATGGTGAAAAAGGAACTTTTGACACTTGTCAATCTTAATAAAGATCAGAAAAAATATGTTATCGATGAAATGGCAACAAATCGCCAAATAACGGTACTACGGTTACCACCTTATCACTGTGAACTTAACCCAATCGAATTAGTCTGGGCGCAGGTAAAAGGAGATGTAGCGCGAAATAATACGACGTTTAAATTAAGTGACGTGAAAATTTTGTTAAAAAATTCCTTGGAACGAGTAACTGCAGATAACTGGCAAAGATGTATACATCATGTACAAAAAGAAGAGGAGAAAATGTGGGAACTCGATAATTTAATTGACGTTACTGTGGAACCTATCGTTATCAATCTAGGAGACGAAGATAATTCATCAGAATATTCAGAGGATGAATTTTAATATACCTACTTTTTTATTTTCTTTATTGTACATTTATACAACACTACATTTACTCACCATAATTTGAATTTTCAAAATACATATATTTTTGTGTGGAATAAAAGTCTATTCATTAAATTTAAATAAATATTTTGATAATAATATTGAATAATTTTATTTGAATTACTAAAAACCCTCTTAACCCGGTTATGATGCTTAAAGTAGCCTCATGTTTTGAAATGCTGTTTTTATATTGTTTACTTATAAGAGAAATGGACCGAGAAATTGAAGCGGCATAGACAAAGACGGATTGTTGGGGATTAAATTTTAGCTACCTGCTACAATTTAGTACTACCCGGTCACACAAAGTTTTTTTAAAAGTACACCTCATCTATACCGATAATACATAATATAAAAATATTGAATATAAGCACCAGTACTACATTTATTTACGATTTGCATACATAAAAGCTTTTATTACTCTCTTTCATTCCTAAACAGACTATAATGATTTTCGCGATTTAAAAGTGGTCGTCAGTCAATTAAAAATGATCCTCGACCAGAAAGGCCTTCGTTTAGAATGTAGAAGATCTGGTGCATCCAAATTGCCGATTGCGTGTCAGGGAAATTGCAGAAGAAGTTAGCATCTCAGTTGTGTCATGCCATGAAATTTCGACTGAGAAATTGAACATGCATCCAGTTGCAGCAAAATTTGGCAAGAAATATCGACTCCCAAGAAAGCACATCAGTCTCGATCCAGTATCAAAGTGATGCTCACTGTTTTTTTTGACAAAATGGAATTGTGTATTTTGAATTCTTGCCTCAAGGTGAAACAGTGAACCGTGCACTATCAAGGCATTTTACAACGGTATAGCGTGAAAAAATCCCCAAAAAAAGATCAGAGTTGTGGCAAGACATGGTAAGATGGTTCTTGCACCGCGACAATGCGCTTGCAAACACTAGCGTTGTCAATTCGTCAGTTTTGGGCGAAAAATCAGATTACTGTTCTCGATCACCCTCCTTACTGTCCAAACCTTGCTCCTTGCGATTTTTTCTTATTTCCGAAATTAAAATCACTGCCGCTTTGTAACTATTGATGACATCAAAGCAAATCGTGTATAGATGACATAAGAATATTTGTTTGTTCAAACAAACGTTGTTAAGATGCGATTTCTAAAGAGCTTTGATTAAGCCATAATATCCGCTTATTTTTCTAGTATTCTGCAAAAATATCTATGTAAACCAACGGAAATACTCCTCCAATATAAAGATTTTTCCTATTCTTTAATCTCGAAAATCTAGATATGCAAAAGATAATTAACCTCAAAGAGACATTTTCAATTGATTTTTCAACTACTATACTATTAGCTTTAAAATACAGTTTACATTAATCTAGTCCTTTAATACTATTGACACCGTTGTTTCAAAATGTAATTTTTTTTGAAAGTTTTGTATTTTTTATATTTAATTTTGTTTACAAGGAGGCTACAAAAAAGAGTTACAAATCTAAATGTGGAAATAGCAGCTATTTTTACGTTTTGGCGTTTGTTAAGCCTGATATTAGAAAAACAAAAATACAAGAAATTTTTTGGAATTAACAATTTCAGTATGTCAGGTATGTTGTCTTGCGTTAATAATATATTGACACATAATTTTTTATTTTCATTTTAGCGAATTTGGGTACAACATTGTGTTAATGTTGCTTTCTCATCCTTCTTATTCTGCATTGAAGATTAAAGTAAAATTGTTCTCTAGAAAGACCGACAATTTTATATATAAAATTTCAGTAAATTCTACCATGAGGAGCGACATAAAGTGACATGTGAATTTACAAAGCTGCAGAAAACTTATCATTGTGTCCGTATCTAACAAATTCTTAAAATTATTCCAGGATTTGGTAAAAATCTTTTCCATAGCGCAATAAATGCAATCATCGGAGAATTCGTTAATGACATCTATTTCAATCAAATGCCTTACGACGTTAGGAAATTCTCGTGGTTTTAAACTCCGTTAGTCGCTCAGTTCAGGCTGGTATTTGATTTATTATTATACAATATTTCACCATTTGTCATTATTCGCGCAATGAATAATTTTCAGCTGAAAGCTATTCATCTGGAGCGTAATAATGAACCATTTATTTTAAAATTATAAGTTGGCAATCAGTCTATTGCAGTTATCGGGGAAGGACGTCTTGTCCTTTGTTCTCTTTGTTTTATAATGAAGCAGAAATATGCACCTACATTGACACAAATAAGTTATTACAAAGATAGAGGAAATGCAGTTTATTAATATAACCTAAATTCTTAATTAACACATTTTTATTATTAATAAGGGAGGTATTAAATAATACCTGTACTAAAAACAAGACTCTTTATTTACATAGCGAAAATGATAGTACTACAATCTCAAATTGTAAACAAATTGGAAATAAAATAATTCTAATAAACAATGCCAGTGTGTCAATTTAATAAATACTCATGCATGAGATATGATAAACAATTATTTTTTAATAGATTAATACCTCACAGATGATAAATTTGATTGATAAAAACTAAGTATTTATTACTGACAAGACGAATTGCTGTAAGCGATATCTTTATTTTACGTTGTTATTATTATATCGACCAGCTATTTAAAATGAAATACAAAATACTGTTTACACAAATTTATAACTTGAAATTGTTGGTAATATCATTAATACTTTATTTGTGAAGGAATTTAAGACAAAGTACAGGTACTTCATGTCTTCAATTATCTTTAAGAGATTAAATCGGTATTTAAGTGTAATGAAGTTTCAATAAATAAATTGACACAGGCAGCCATGTTATTTATTTTAAAATAGATCAGACGTAAAACAAGTATTAATTATTTGTCAAAAATATAAAAATATTCCGCGCTTATGTTCTAGTCCGCGAAAAACAGATTCGATTTCATGGCAATAGTAAAAGGGTACAACCTGCGAAATATGGTCTTGCTTTCTAAATTCATTTAGGCATACAAAAACTATCGCCCACTTTCCCCTTATATGAATGTTAGAAAAAGAAAAGACAAATTGCAAACAAACTCATTTGGAGTTTCTTATTGCTAATTTTATTTCTTATAGTAGTTGTCTATAGTATAGACAACTCTTATAGTAGTTGTTCTTGTTCCAATTTTATTAAAAACGACTTCACAGCAAATATATTTTCTTAATATTTCAGCAAATTTACTCATTGATTCTAGCAGTAATAAAACCGTTAATAAATACTCAAGAAAACGCATCGTTTAAAAAGATTTTTAGTGCAAGACTATAAAAGGAATTGTAACATTAGATGATTTAAGGAAAAAAATAATTTGAAATTTCAATGTGTTGTTAAAACATAAAAACGTTTGATGTCTAAATTATACTCAATTTGCAATTATCTATGCCAAAAAGCATAGATAAGTAAATCAAGTTAATTCGGTTTTAATTGTTTTTGTTCATGGTTGCATTTACGAAAAATCTTCGCCATAAAAAGTAGTAATTATAATTATTCAGTATGAATAGACAAAGGCATTAATCGTTTTATTTTTTACTTAGACATCTTATTTTATATTTATTTTAAGTTTAATAATTAAATCTAAATGAAAATGAAAACAGTTTTTCATTATATGTATAAACGATGTATCCAAGATATTAGGCAAATTTATTATATTAGTTAATTTTTTTTATATTTAGTCTTGATATTTATTTATTAGTGCGCAGAAAAGTAAATATCATCGATTGAAGGCTTATATGAAGCGAGTATAGAAAGGATATATTCCAAAAAAATCTAAGATATTGACCAGAGAGGATTTTTTGAAATTTATTAGAGAAACATCAAGTCATACATATCTTTTGGAAAAGGTAATATAGGAAATAATTGGCTATATTATAACATGTGCTTAATAGGGTTTTGTTTTTGTTAAGTTGTTCTAGTGATGTGTGTTTTTGGAGGATTAAGAAGAGATGAGTTGGTAAAACTCTCGATACATGATATAGATGACAAAGAAACCGTTGTTGTATCTAGTAAAAATTAACGATACAAAAACTGGAGTACTAAAATCTGTTACTATTGTGGAAGAAAATGAAATGCACGCTATGCAATTGTATCGACAGTATATATGTATCTTTGTCACAAAAGAAATTAAAGAACGGCATTTTTTTCTGACATATCGGAATGGTAGATGTACTGCGCAACCAGTAGGCAAAAATACCTTCGGTAGCATACCGTCCAGAATTGCAAAATATTTCGGCTTCACAGAAGCTAAAATGTACAGGTCATTGTTTGCGTCGTGCATTGGCAACTCTTCTCGTAGATGCAGGTAGATATGATAGATAACATTGAAAAGACGTGGAAAATAGAAGAGTGTTACTGTAGCATCACGTTATGTAGAAGATAGCATAACGTCTAAGAACAAAATATCTCGCAGGCGTCGAATGAACTAGTGATGACAATTTGTCTGAATTGATTGTGAGGGAAAACGAACAACATTTATTCGACGGCAAAGAAAATGTAAGTAGTTTTTCTGGTGTTACTGTTAAAGGTTCCTTTTCAAATTGTACTTTCTTTTTTGAAGACGGTTGTAAATGATTCTCATTATTAACGTTAATAAACTTTATACTTGTATTTGTCTGCTTCATTTATACAAGGCACATTTACTATTCTACCCTTGCGGAAAAGAAGGGTACAAAATAGGGTCAAAATGCGGGCGATAATATTTAGGTCCGCTTATTTCGTCCTAGAGTGCTATGACGTTGTTTTCCTATTTCGTTTCGTAGTAATAAAGAAGCTATATCGTCTAAGTGAAAAATAAACATTATTGTTTAATTTAGACATTAATAGAAATTTTATTATTTATACTTAAAAACATATTTTAACAACTTAGGTAAATATTATAGTATAGTATAATAAGCAAATAAAATTTAAAATCAAAACCCTTTTAGTGTAGTTCGATTCAAAATGACAAGCAATAACAGCTTTTGATTTTTAACCTAATTAAAGTCAGTATCTACGTAGAATGGCCAATTTAAACTTTTCGTTAGCAGATTAGACACATCATTAACTGACATTGCCTTCTTGACAAGTGGGTAAATATGATTCAGAGTTTCTACATTGCATTAGACCACAGTGCAATATGGTGTAAAGTTGTTTTGTGACGATAATCTGAAACTTTGTGATTTCTGTTATAATTAACCAATACAGAACAATGACATTGTTTTCGCTTCATTATCTTATCTAGGGTATTGCGGTAAAAATTTCAATGGACATCGATTGTAGAGGATCTCAATATTTCCTGTAAACGGAATATTATTGTAGTCAAAATAAACTTTATTCCAAGATTTTCAAGTTGTGTAGGATATAGAATCTTGGTCATTTAAATGACGCTTCTACTAACAATTAGATAGTTACAAATATTTTTCTGTATGTCAGTTAAAAAAAAATTTAACTTCGTGTAAACTTTATTAACTTGCAATTCTGACGTGGTTACATTTTTTGATGACTATTTTATAGATCTATTTTTTGACTTTTTAGTTAAATTGTACTAAAGTAAACGATATTTGGGTACTTTATCGTACACTTAAAAATTAATAAATAAAAACCATTTATTTTTGGCTACTATTAAATATCCTTTCATTTTTCAACAGTCCAAAATACAGGAATTTACTTAAGCTAAACTTTTATTATTATCTTTTTATAATGAAAGTTGCAAAACAAATGTCGTGATTGATAAAATCTAATTGTAAGAATAGTAAAAGTCAGTTCTTTTAAGTTATTTGTCACATGTATAACTGTAGTTTCACTTTTCATTTTTCACATTTTTAACACGAAATAATTACCTGCAAAGCGATTATTCTAATATAAGCAGATTTGATTTATTTAGTCATAGGCCACCGATTCAAAAATTAAAACAAGTCCCTATATTAGAGATTTTTTTGTCTAAAAGTAAATACTATATTCTTATTTGGGGGTCTCCAGAAGTCTCTCTCTCTCTACCAAATTATAATGAAATTTCTTTAAACGTACTCAAGATATGTTTGCATAAATATTTAATTTTTTAAATTTATGTAATTGTTTACTTCAAAATTTTAAAGTTAGATAAGCTTTTTGTTTTTTCAGTATTCAATTTTTGAGCAATTTTTGTTGGTAATAAAAGTTTAGCGTAGGTCTTCTCATTACTGACGTCATTAAATAACTAAATAATTCTCTCCATTTCAGTTATAATTTTAGTACGTTTATGGAGATAATTACTTAGTTATTTAATGTTTAATTTTTTCTTCTTTTGTTATGCATTAATTGCTTTCAATGTTTTCAATAAATGTGAAAATATTAGGAGCATAAATGCACAAAAAATAAACGTAAAAAACTAAATGTGTGAATACCCATACCTAGAACAAGTTTAAAAATATTTGGTTCAAATTTGGCAGAGGTTTTCTAGCGATTCTGGCAATGAATTAGTATATATTACTAAATTTTAGATTAAAAAATGTTAATTTAGTTTCAATTTAAAATAACCAAGATACAAGAGCGGCGCAAAGAAAAGTGAAACACTGTGTTTATCGAATCATTGCGGGATAAGCAATATTTCCTTATTATGCCACATTATATATATTAATACCCCACGTCGAGCGCCAAATCCATTTCAGTGCACACTGTTACAAAATAGAATTGTCATGATCAAAAATGAGTTAGTCTCATATTCTAGGCTCTACAATCATACATTCTATATTAAAATAGAAGTAGATATAAATGTTTAGTATTTTTATTATCTGTGACGTACAGTAATGTTGCTTATCTAACTCTACCGAAAGAAAAACGGAAAAAAACTGTTTTACTTCCAGTAAGAAGGATTGAAGATGTTGAAACTATGCAAGATCATTCAAAACACTGACTACACCTGACTGAGCGACAGTCTACCAAATTAAAATAATTTCGGAATAGCAGTATTGCTACGTCTTAGGTGCTGAACTAATTGTAAATGTCACAACCCGAACTCGAGACGCTAAAGCGTGATATTGGAATAAATTTACAGCATTTATCTGTTACATTTTTTCATGCCCCTGGGCCACCGACACACGATTAGGTATATAATGTACGAGTACACATTTCAACACCTCTACTCCTTGTTCCGCAACTCTTAAGCTGTAGAGGACTACGTGCATAGACTCGAAGCAACTAGCAACAGGCGTCCAGTCAGCTCAATCAAGGACGTTTAAAAATTATAAATATTTTCCTTTAGTTTGAAAATACTTCCTATATTTAAGGATCAACAACTGATAGATACAAGTTTCGAAATCTTGCAAGATTATCAAACCAGTCAATATACCTGTATCACAATATACGTGTTATTAGTTTAAACTAGGCAATTGTCATTGCACAGGTAACAGTCTTATCGATATTACAGGGTATTACGTATAGTGTTGAAATGTGTAAATACTTTTTAATTAAATATTGCCATATTTCTAAATAATTACAGAAACTCAATATCCTACAAACTATATGGGTGTCCCATTTTAATTGATACACGTAAATATCTCGTCAGAGAAGCCACTAATCGAAAAATGGACTAGGGTAAAAGTTGTTCAGTTCACTGGGGGAAACCAGATGCTTACCTAGGATTTGACCTTGACCTCACCTTGGAGGTCAATTGAAGGTCAACTTCGGAATATTAAATGGGACCCCCTATTTTTAACCTTGAAAATGGATTCAGCAGAAAATTTTGCATCGGGATGTGTTCACAACTTTGACCTTGAGGTCAATATTAAGGTCACAACGGGTTTAATTGATTCGTCACCCTTGAAGCAGCCTCGGAATAAGACGTTGACCTCCAGAATCGATGGGATTTACATCAAGGTATTCAATTACGATCTTCGATTCGTCCTTGACCTCCACTTTGTCAAGGTCATTTGAAGGTCGACTATAACAATTGTAGGAAAAAATAATGCGACGAACGAGTGAGGCGAGAATGATAAAAATATCTTGAAATCTTAAATTAACGTCCAAATATACCCCAAGGTTTTTGCATTCTTCTTTGGGCTTAATTACTTCACCATTAACAGAAATTCGAAAGTCAGAATGCAGTATTACTAGTTCCCTATTTTTTCCGAATATTAGCAATTCCGTTTTCGCTTCGTTCAAAATAAGTTTATGAGCAGTATATAGTCGTGAAAATTTAAGCAAATCTAAATTTATTTCATCAATGGCTATATTAATATTACTATATGGAAATGAATAATATACTTGTGTATCATCAGCATACTGGTGAATTTTGCAACTAGATAGGTATGTAGAAAAGTCCGCAGTGTAGACTGAAAATAATAAAGGGCCCAATGTTGTAGTTTGATTTGTACTTGTGCATTTAAAAATTACTGAATTTTGCTTTTTGGTACGTATCTAAAGTATTTTTAATACCTATGATTATTTGGATGGCGTGAATCTTTGGGTACTTTAATTATATATTTTTCGAATTCATAATTCGATTAAAAGTTAAGTTCCTGTTTTAAGAGACTCATAATTACTAAAATTCGAGGTAAAATTTAAGCACACCACTATCTTCGTACTACAAAATCGATACATTTTATTTTATTTATTTAAAAACTGGAAAACAATTGTCTTGAAATTTATTAAACGTTTCACAATAATAGTTGTTTACATTTTTTCCGTAGGGCAAGTCTGTCGCGTGCACACATGATATACACCAGTGTTAGGTTAAGCGCTGTTGTCACATTGTGATGAAATTCCCCAATATTAATATTCGCTGTATTTTGAAAACTGTTAACCTTACTCCCCTGTTATATACAACTTTTTTGTTCATTTATCATTACTCTATCTCATGCTGAAGCCAAACTTCTTACACCCTGTACACTGCTATATAATTTGCTTGGAAGATTTGTCATTTGAACAATATGAAGATATTAAATAGCACATTTTTAAATAAATTTGTCTTAATTTCTCATACCTTAAAGTAAAAATCCACAGATGAAAAAAGTATGTTATGAGAAGCGTATTCTAAACCTGATTTTGAAGAAATGATATGGGGAGCATGATCTACTTTGATAATAATTAATAACCAAAGTCGCCATAGAACCAGTGGAGAATATATATTTCTGCAGTTAATCAGTATCGAAAACAATCTGAAAAATCCCCAAATTAAGATTTTCAAAGTTTTTGTAAACGACAAACAAATCAACTTAAAAAAAGTAATTCAATTATACTACGACACTGATTTATATCTTAAACTACCAATTTATCCTATGAAATTACGCATTACTGCTTTTTCTTGCACTCTTGAAAGGATAGGTTTTTCCCATTTGCTCCAAAGAAATGCATTCTCTTAAACCTAATCTTAAAACCAATTTGTCACTTCGTGAAAAATATTTAATTTATATATTCAAATTACGCGGTTTTTGTTCCTGTATGGATAATTTGATAATCTCTTCTGCATTGAAAATCACAAAAAAAGGAAAGTTTATTGTATGAAGCGTATAAGCACGTATAATTTAAAGTATGCAGTAGTAAATGATACGCACGTTGTCTCTTGTTTTGAATTTAATTAGCTAAAAGTAATGTAAATGTTATTTTTTTTAAATACGATGTTTGTTTACCTCTAGCAATTAGACAAATTATTGCTTACACTTAATATTGAATAAAAAAACCTAAGTATTTATTTCATACCAGTAACTTTCGCGACGCAATTTAAAATTAGCTTTTTTATTTTAATTGACCAGACCTATGGCGAAAATTATGAAATTTGTATATGTATATACCGTTCTACAATTTACATAAAGTACGTAAAGAAGGAAAATCAGAATCACATTATTCATTTCTGTGCTGAGCGAGAAGATTTCGATAAAACTGATACAGGAAATTTCTAATTTCACCAATTTATTTATTTTTGGTTAGCAGCGACACAATCTTTACGAGTGAAAGTTAATGTTAACTTTAAAAACCTTACTTTGAAACAGGAATACATTTTACAAAATTAATACTGTTGTAATAATACTTCCTTCCACCTTATTAAAAAATATGGACCAGTCATCGGGCAGATTTTACTTTCATTATTTGCAATGAAATAATGGAACGTCAAGTGTTACACTTTCACTATTTAATGCATTTACTTGATCGGACTAACTGAAGCAACTCTTCTAATATAATGATCTTTTAATACCTACAATTTATCTTGATCGCCGCCACCGACAGATCACGACTTTCAATCGAAACCTAGAAATGAATTCAATAATCAAAGTAATAGTCGATAAAAATTTACATAATAATTATATATACAGCGTGTTTCACCACAAGAGTGACGTTTAACTTTTTCATTGAGTAAAACTATAAAAAACTTTAATTAAAAAAATGTTTCTCTTAAGTACAGTTTTTCGAGTCATCAGTCACCTGATGCCCGATTTAAGAAAACAAATTTTTAACTACGATAGTTTGATTTAATCAATTTTCATTCAAGAAATCTACCCTCGAAGTAAATCATAGATTCTGTGACAAAAATGCTAGGCAAACGGACTATGGTATCATGTAAAAGACAGTGCTTATATGTTTCCTACTCCAATTCACCATTAATTTATTTTTTATAAACATTTTTTATACAAAAAGCGCACTTTTTAAGTTTTTTGCTTGTAAAACCTAAACTAACGAAGCAATTTGAATGTTATAAATAGACAATTTGTAGAGAATCGAAATACAAATAAACTGAAAGGTTGATCGATCCGATTGGATAATTAGAAACGAAGAAAACCCGGAAAAATCGGAAAATTTTGCGTTTTTTTTTCAGATTCATTACTCGGCAATATTTTAAATAGTAGAGCTGACCCTGTGCGCAAAAGTTGTGAATTATATGGTACTTTAAGTATGCACAAAGCAGGAGTAGTTGGATCATTAGTTTTGGCACCATTGTAATTTAAATTTTTTGGTTGCATTTTTTTGCAAAGTTTCTGGAAGCGTTGGAAGTGGTTCAATTTTAATTATTCAGCCGGATTTTAAAAATAAAAGCGTACGCGGTCGAGTACTGAAGGTCGGGAGATGAGGGGCAATGGATATATAGGTATACAATTTTGATATAGTATAAACTAATATTATTGTAAGTGGTGATATATACAAAATGTAATAAACTTTCCTTAACCAGGACACCTAAATATGTATTCTTTGGAACAGAAAAGTACATTTTGTAAGAAAACTTTCAAATTCACGTTTGATGTCAAGATTTCGTGTTAATGTCAAAAAATGCAAGAACAAAATAAAGAATGTCTTCAGGTTCCACATCATTGTGATTACTTGTATTGGTGTTATTATTACTCCCCAATAAGTGATTTCTTTAATTATGAGCATATAAAACAATTTAAGAATTTTCTCTGATTCAAGTTTTTTAAATTAATTTTTACACAGATTTGATTTTAGTAAATTTAATGAGACGCCATAAACTCACCTATTTAAGTTTTTGTCAATTTGTTTGACATATTAGTTAAGAAATTTCACACATGTTCAAATTCACTCACCTATTTAAGTTTTTGTCAATTTGTTTGACATATTAGTTAAGAAATTTCACACATGTTCAAATTTTCGCTCAACTTTCCAATCGGAACCATGAAGCCATCTCCAACCGACCAAAGTTGAGACATATGTCTGAGAGTACCCAACGTATCTTTCACAAGAAGTAAAAGGTGCGGTCGGTGCGGAAATTAAAATTTTCAATTGAATTTCAAATTTCCGCGGAAGTTCTTAAAAAGTTCACAGCCGCGTCCAAATATCAAAGCCGCAGCAGACAACATTTCCGGATCCCAAGCTGTCGGCAGAGAAGTTACCGATGATGTGCTGAATAAAAAATTCACCTTAATTTCGAATTTCAGAAACTGAAAAGTTTTCCGAATTTTTATGGAATTCGAATTGGAAAACCGCAAGACAAATTTAAAATACCGCGTTAGACTACAAGTCGATGATTAGCTCCAGTCGGCGACGATCTAAAGAAGGAATACAATCCGTAGAGGTTAATTGTTCAAACTTAAACCGGGCTTTGCTACAGGACCTCTACGGACCCACCAAAGACTGTGATTGAACGTCGACTTCATTAAATAGGAATGGAACCTGGTCTACATGTAGTACCTACTTTTTAAATTATTGCCATTCGGCATTGTATAAAGGCTCTGCAGATCAAAAATTAAACCTCAGCGTAGTTGAAATACGACACAATAATTAAAAAAGTGAACTAATAATTGATTTATTTAACCGAATCTTAGTTAGGGTTCAAAATGCTGGACTTACTATATTCATTACACAACATAATTTTCACCAGAGTTAACTATAGACAACTTGCAATTTTGAACTTGATCTGCCAATAGAATGTCAATTGGGTGGAGTAGGATAAACAATGTGACGAACTGGTAAAAAAAATCTGGGTACTTTTACCACAGATAACCCTAATATAACCATCTTTTTGAACTTGTCTCGACAATATCAATGGATTAATTGAGATTTAGGTAGCAATCTACTAAACATGCATCGATTTAGAATATTTATCGTTCTTATATTGTGTCGCGGAACGCTGGCACTTGTTTCATATGGCGACAGAGCCCCACGTTAGGCGCCATGTCGCGGAAAGTTAGCCGTGGTTTCATTTTCTTATGATGACATAGCTCCACGTTGGGGGCCATGTCGTGGTTGTGTATTTGGCCTGGTTTCAGTTTCTGCCTCTTGGACGGGTTCCGGCTGTTGAGATATGCCAGCTTCTCCCGGATCATCATCAATGGGTTTGTAACCCTTATGACGGGATGAAGAAAACCGTGTTCAGGATCTGAAATCAAGAATTCAAAAGGGAGGCAAAAATTTTATTTCCTCCGTCCTTCGTCGGCGATTGAAAGGGGGCGCGGCGCAGGCTGCGGTTATCGTCCGCTGTCACCGGGGTGGCTACGCCGGACGGCTTGGTGTCGTCTTAGCGGCTCGACGTTAGGAAATTCAAAAGGTGAGTGAAAATTTTCAGAAGGTCAGCGATTTTCTTAATTAGGCCATTTGACGGGTGTGGTGGACGTCTGGGTATCTTCGTACAATGTGTTGAACATCTGGCATGTTGTGGAAGACCTTTCGTCGCGGTTGGGGAGTTTCAGGCATGTTTTCAAAACATCCGCGAATTTTTGGTTGGAGGGCTGCTTGGGCATGCTGTGGCACTTGCCTTTAGTGCTTTGGTATGAAAGACCCATGGTTTTGGTGGTTCGTTGACAGATTCGAAATATGGGCGAAATCTGAAGTTCGCTCGTATTCATTCCTATGACAATTGGAGTGTCACATAAGTTCATAAATTGTTGCAAATGAGTAAAATTATCACAATGATTAATACTAATTGTAAGTGAAAACATACTCAATAGTTCAACTCAGTCAATTCACACAGGAGTCTTAGTGTAGGTACTCACTAACACAAATTATTTACACTGTGGTGACCATTTGGATTTAGGACATGCTGTAGTAAATAGTAGCCATTGTTTTAAATAAATTATCTTATGTTCGTGTTTTTGACTGTTAACGATAACTACTAGTAGGTATTCAGAATTGTCTATATCCTAGTTTGATGTATTATAACATTCGTTCTTTTTGTGGAAGTTGATGATGTGGGAGCACATATTTCAGCATGTGATGATGTTGACAAAATTGGCCAATACCTATTTTCCAAGTTTCAGGTATATTTACAATTAGTTTGAATGCTATTTTTAGTCCGCATGGAATAAACATGTATGCACTGAGGGTCAAAATCTTATGCAGTCAACAAAAACAGGTTTACTCAATTCTCTGCTACGCATATTGAATGTGAACTTGAGTTAATGCAGCTAATCATGATGTGAAAAAGTTACTTAATAATACACATTTTGGTACTTTATAGTACCTCACACATTAAAATTAGTACAAAAAATATTTACTAAACATATCTTAAATAGACATGCAATAAAAACACCAATAACACAATGAGGGGATGCTAATTTCAAAATGTAAACTTCAATTCAACTTTATTCTTATAAGCAATTATGAGGAAACCAACTTTATTAAATCAGATACACAGGAAATAATTTCAATTATTATTAAATTTAAAAAAGAATATATGCATGTGTAGTTATGGTTCGATGCTTATAGTTATGAATAAATTACTTCTTTACTTTCTAAAAAAATGCTTTACTTCATTGAAGTCGTAAGTTTGAACAATTTAGCACTGGCATAAATGTTATTAACTGTTTTTTTCTTGTTTGTAATTCTCCTAGATGAGTTTTCTTACTTACATGTGCATTGTGGTGAATTTGTAACCACAAGGGGAAACTAATTTCCGTTAAATAAAGAAATATTATCTAATCAATATTATTTACCTTAGAACTCTGTGAGCTACAATCATACAGGGATGGCCAGAAGTACGAATAAAATTCATATCTTTTGAATGCGTTCATTTTTTTTTAAACTCCGAAACACGTTAACTGATTTTGATTTTTTCCTATCTTTTTGTTATATAATAATTAATTTTTCTTCAAACCCCTAACCCCCAGCTACCCCTACTTTTTTTAAATGGAAACATAAGGCATGAGGGGACTCGTTGAAAAGCTTATAGAAAACCGAATCCAGCCATACCAAATAAACAAGTTTTATTTTTTCAATAGCAAGGTTTTTAGGGTTGTTTAAATCACCTACTTAACAAGTGAAATAAAATTTAATTATCGTCAGTGTTATCCTCCATGAATTTGCACAGAATAAAATAAAGAATTTGAAACTGTACCTATCACTGCTAACGCAAAAAAGATATATTTTTTATGTTGCATTTTTTTAGCATCACTTACTTGCCAGGTTTTCTGGTTAATTTTTCGCTTTAGTTGTAAATTGGAGTTCGAAACGTTACTATTGTGTCAAAATCAAGTTATTTACTGAATTGCAATGGTATCGTCGGAAAGGCAACGCATCGAAATCTTGATATTGCTTGGATGTGGAGACAAAATAAGAAGTCAGGCTGAAGTGCGCGATTTATTTAATGCGAAATATCCCGAAAACCAAATCTCGCAAGGGACAGTTAGTAAAATATTTCACAAATTTGAGGAACACGGTACAGTACAGACTTTGCCCAAAACTGGACGGGCACGTGCTTTGAATGAAGAAAAGAAATTAGACATTGCATTAGAACTTGTTGAAAATCCTCATACTTCAACTGTTTCATTGGCCCGCAATCACGATGCTTCTCGAACTGCAATTCGAATGTTTCTGAAACAAGAGAAATACCACCCCTATAAGGTATGTCTTGTCCAAGAGCTTTTGGAAGACGATTATGATAGGCGATTACAATTTTGTGAGGAAATGATGAGACGGTGTGACGACAATAATGGTTTTCAACGAGACGTACTTTTTTCGGATGAAGCTACGTTTTATTTAAATGGAGTGGTTAACAGGCACAACTATCGCTTTTGGTCCCAGGAAAATCCACACTGGACATGCGAATCGCATACGCAGCATCCACAAAAAGTTAATGTATGGGCAGGTATCATCAACAACAGAATCTTGGGCCCATTCTTTTTTGAAGAAAATCTTACTGCCGCACGCTACCTGGATTTCCTAACATTTGACCTGATACCTGCTCTAGCTGTGATTTTCCCTCATGAAATTGATCCAGATATACCGAATGAAAGAATTTGGTTCCAACAAGATGGCGCTCCCCCACATTTTGGTATTGATGTTCGAAGATACTTAGATGAAATGTTTCCAAATCGCTGGATTGGTAGACGGGGTACAGTTGAATGGCCGCCAAGATCCCCCGACTTAACACCCCTGGATTATTTTCTTTGGGGATATTTGAAAGAAAGAGTCTACCAGGACAGACCGGATAATATTGAGAATTTAAAGAACAAGATTAGGGCGGAGATGCATAATTTACCAGCTGAAGTCATTCAGAATGCTGTGGACAGCTTTTACTATCGTCTTGGAGAATGCCAAATAGTGAATGGAGGACATTTTCAGCATTTGCGACATTGAGTTTATTTTTGTAAATTATCTAGTTGTTTCAATTTCTAAATGAAAAAAAACTTGTTATTGAAAAAATAAAACTTGTTTATTTGGTATGGCTGGATTCGGTTTTCTATAAGCTTTTCAACGAGCCCCCTCATGCCTTATGTTTCCATTTGAAAAAAAATAGGGGTGGCTGGGGGTTAGGGGGTTGAAGAAAAATTAATTATTATATAACCGAAAGATGGGAAAAAATCAAAATCAGTTAACGTGTTTTGGCGTTTAAAAAAAAATTAACTCTTTCAAAAGATATGAATTTTATTCCGTACTTCTGGCCATCCCTGTATATAAATTCGTACGGATATTCTGACAAAAATAGATGTGGACGAAAATATTGAACAACCGATTATATATTTAAATGTTGTTGTTCCTTCTGAAACCGTTCCATTTCCGTTTTCACATATTTTAAACGCGCATATTTATCTCTGACTTGACAAAATTATGTTAATAAGACAGGACAACGTGGAAACATATCTTAACATAACTTATATTAAGTTAGGACATTATGCAAACAGTTTGAAACACCTCGTAATTATGTAAAAAATTATTCATCTGCAACAAAACTGGACGGTATAGCTATAAATTACAGTAAGTACACTGATAAGATAAGTGTGGGCTAATATTTCCTTTCATTTACTCATTAAAATATTTTGGGTTACAAATAATAAATTACAAATATAAGTTAAAAAAAAATACCTAGATAATTTTCAAAACTGTATACTCCCTAGATAGCACAGATAAGGACCTGCAAGTTGAAATATACTCTCATCAGAAAGAAAATCATATCAAAAATATTATTACTATTATCTTCATTGCACAACAGTCCATTTTCCTTATACAGGTAAGGAAAAAGTTGGAAAGCATTATATGACTATTAACTGCTGACAAATTTAAAAAGTAGAACATCGCACTAAGATAATTGATAAGGATTTGGATTCGATATAAAATGCATATATCACTTCCTGTGGTTTAGAACATGAAAAAACAATAAAAAGTAAAGTAACAAAAGCAAACAATTTTCCTTATCTGAATAATCCAGAAGCTGGTGATAGAAAAAAAAAGTATACCTAATATATTTTTGTATTCATCAAATATGAATAATAAACCACATCACACACTAATAATATAAAAAATAGTACTTATAGTGAAAACTACAGTTAGAATTATTGGAGGAAAACGACAGTAGAATTTTTCGCTGGTGTTTATTTATAGCTTTTCATATCAGATTCGTGGTTTCCATTGTTTACCTGTAAATATGACCGGGTAGTTTATCTAAATACCCTTAATAGACCAGGGCGGATCTGTTTTGAGATGGATGTGAGAGGGGGCAAGCAATTTTTTTCTGGATTACCTTCAGTACAACTCACATAATAAAAGTGTAGATCCCTAGATCTGGGCGAAGTCCGGAACATTTCCAAAATTGCAAAAATGTTTTTTTAAAAAAAAATACCTATTTTATCTGAGTTTTTTACTTATATCTTGGAACCTATGCATTTTGAAAGAATATTGAAGAGGAAAAAAGTTTTAGAATTGAATTTTGCACAATATACTGGAAGTTAAAAATGTTTAAATTTATTACCGATGTTGCAAAATAGCAATAATTGATGAAAACAAGGCAAAATAATAATAAGTTTTTTGAATAATATTTTAATATTCCGAAGGCATTCTAATTTTGGTAAAAAAACTTTAGAGTATGATAAAACAACAGATCAAATTTCATTAAAATCGGTTCAATAGTTTGCGCAAAATAATTTTTTGAAAAAAATTTTGAAAAGAAATTTTCGCATTTTCAGAATGTTGCACAGCCTCAAGTAAATCATCTAGACGCTTGAAAATTTTTTTACATTGAAAAGACTGCTGAGCCTTTCAAATGTTTTTTGGAAAATTGAAATCGGTTGATTAGGACGGCCACAGTAAATTTTTAAAGTTAACACTTTTTTTTGTAATTTTTAAACAATTAGATTACATTTACCAATTTGCAATTTAGTTTTTTTTTAAATTATAATTTTAAGGTACTATTTTTTCTTAATTTTATCTGTATTTAACAAAAAAATTAATATCCAAATAATTTTTTTTTGTTTAAACAAAAATTATTTAAATAATTGTAATAATTATAACTAAATACATTCATATTCAGAGTGTTGAAATATATACGTAAACAAATTTATTCATTGAAAAAATGCAATAGCATAGGGTAAAATATACAGTGTATTTAATGCATAAATAATAAACTTTGTTTATAACAAAATATGTGCAAATTAGACAGTTACGATATTCGAATTCGCTCGCGAGACATCGGATTAAAAAAAAAGATTCATCCATTAGAAGCCGAGATAATGCAATTTTTTTCGTACCTTCGCATTTTGAACTTCCGAATTCAGTCTAGGAACAAAAGCCCCCTCCCCCACTTTTCATGTTTTGAGTCACATTTCGCGCGTGCGCACGACAGCTTTCCGCTGACTTATCTATGTTGGCGATAACTTATGGATATGAAAATTTTTTCCAGCTTAGAACTCTGGAAAACGAAGCCACTGGATCAAATATTATTGCTAAATTGTTTATAAATTAACGGTAAATGCCAATAAACTTTGACCGCATATCTCTCGAGAACCAATAAACGGAGTTTAACTTTTTTTTTATTAAAGAAGCGTTTTTCCGAGTACTTTAAAATTATAATTTTTGAAAAAAACTAAATTGCAAATTGATAAATGTAATCTAATTGTTTAAAAATAAAAAAAGTGTTATCTTTAAAAATTTACCGTCCTAATTAAGTATCTATATTCTTTATTTGAGGCTGTGCAACATTTTGAAAATTCGAAATTTTTTTTCAAAATTTTTTTCAAAAAATTATTTTGTGAAAACTATAGAACCGATTTTAATGAAATTTGAAGTGTTGTTTTATTATACTCTAAAGTTTTTTTTACCAAAATTAGAATGCCCTCGGAGCTATTAAAATATTTTTAAAAGATTATCCAAAAAACTTGATTATTTTGCTTTTTTTTCATCAATTATTGCTATTTTGCAACTTTTTAAATATTCTTCAATATTACCTATATAACCTCTTCAATATTCATTATTCTTATAAAATGCATAGGTTCCCAGATATAAGTAAAAAACTAAAACTAAAACAGATAAAATAGGTATTTTTGCAATTTTGGAAATGTTCCGGACCTCGCCCAGATCTAGGGATCTACACTTTTATTATGCGAGTTGTACCGAAGGTAATCCAGAAAAAAATAGCTTGCCCCCTCTTATATCCAAGAAGTGGGATATTTCGACAGATGCGCCCTGGTCTATAAACAAATTTTATTTATTTAATTTTAATTTTATTAAATTATATACTTGTTACTACAAAATTATATGTTACAACAAACTTTATAATATGTTTAATTAATATTCTTCTTCAACTTCAGTTCTATTAGTATGTAATTACATTGATTATACTGGGTGTGCCAATTAAAACTTCTCATCTGGAAAATATCGGAATAAAAGAAAACCTGAGACACGTCGATTTTCTTTCCAAAGGGGATACGTGATGGCGTAAGTTTTGGTGTCGTGGATGCTACCTCTTAGGTAGGGGTGTAAAATACCCTTAAACTTTAAATGGCACTCTATGTTGAGTGACACTTCATTTTAAAGTTTTTTCAATTCTGCTCAAACGACATACGAGTTTTTAAATTTTGCTTTGTTTCCATATATTAATAAAATCTTTGGTCCACTTCCGAACGAACATTTCGAAACATTTCGGGCGTTATCTGAAGACATTCTTCAACAACTCGCCGACAGAGCTCCTCAAGTGAATTCGGTTGTGTTGCATAAATTTTCTACTTTAAGTGTCCCCACTGAAAAAAGTCTAAGGGCGTTAGATCTGGCGATCTGGGAGACTACCTCACATAATTGAATAGAATTTAATAATTATAATAATTTAATTTTGCTGTTATTGTATGTAGTAGCTTCATTGTATCATCAATTGAGCTTCAAAATTAAAAGTGCAGTTGTAAATAACGTATATCTACATTGACTACTAATTTTTTTAAACATATCTCTAAAATATACATAAAGAAATATCGAAAACACTCAGCTTCTGCTGCATTTTTTATCTGATTGATTTCCATATTTTAAATAGATGTATAAAATTTAGCATCAACTCGAAATAAAAATGGACGAACTATAAAACTGCTAAGTACGTAACGTATTTGACTGGTTGAGATTATGTAAATTAACAAGATACATAAAAATATCGCCTAGCATTCTCTTAATTAATAGAATTGATATTTATTACCAATAACCTAATTATTTAAGCTGGCCATATCTAAATAGTTCACATATCAGCCGCTGGAACGTGTTTTTTAACCTGTTAAAAATATTATAGCTCACACGTGGAGCGAACCTGGCAAAGTGGCCACTTTTAGTGTTATTTTTAGAATGCAATTAGGATTTATAATATTCGCAACACTCAAATAACAATCGTAAAAATCTGAGTAGTAATATCATTTACATACATTTTTTAACTTGCCGGTTTCGTATATGAATTTGCTAGTTGATAATATATTTAGTAGGTATACAATTTATCATTTTTTAACATCCACATTACTAAAGAAAATAAATAAATTTAGGAAATCTTAATTAATAAATTGATTTGTGTTTATCCAACAACTGTGTAATCAAAATTACTGTATTATTTATGAGTATTTTGTTAATAGGATTGTAAACTCTTTCAAATAAGAAAATAAAAACTACCCAGGTGAAACGTAAAACAGTATATTGTGAGAAAATAATAATGCATAGACAAGTAGAGCACTTGAGACTCGAGAACGAACTATCTGACTGCCTGACTAACACTAACTTCTACATCGTAAATGTAAACTATATAATTTTAAATAAACTGATGCCTCAGCATTCAATCCATCAATGCAGCTCCATTGGTCCCTATACGGGGTGTCCCCAACTGCTATCGCTTACAGGATTATAAATAAAGATTCAAAGGCGAAATGTAAAACAACAAGTTGTGCACTTCACATTCTAAATTATTTACACTGTTGTAGACAGTGGCGTAGGTAGACATAATTTTGTAAGAGGGAAAGGGCAGTTAAAATTCTGAACCGAATTCCCGTAAAAAAAATTTAGCGACCAACAAATATTCAGCTAGTACCATTTAATGACTATCATAAATATGGTATATTAGAGATATCGTAAACTGTTTAATATGCAAGGTTACAAGTTACAAAAAATGCGCCTCTATCGATATTTTTCCACAAACGTTCCTACTAGTTTTTGAAATATAATTTAGAAAATGTATTTTTTATTTTGCATGTAACTTGTTGCATGTAATTTTTCATATATTAATTTTCATTGTTCCTCAACCTCATTAACTGGCATTGAATAAACTATCTGTACCGCACTATAAATGCAAGTCACACCGATTCAAATCTGGCTATTGAGCTGGTTAGATTTGAATGTAACTAGACCATTTCTCCATTGCAAACCACCTGTTGCAAGGAGTACCGTCATGAAAATATTATGTTTCGACGAATTTCTACTAAAACATGTTACTTAAAATGTATAAATACGATGCACAATCACAACTGTTAAAAACCCGCCGTCTAGTGAAAAACCTTAATATAGTGAATCATTGCATAAAACATTTGCATACGTTGTTTAGATACTCCCTGATTTTAATGAGTAAAAAATACTTGACAAACATGCATACATACATGTTTTGAATAATCAATATTATGCAAAAATTGTTGCTTTTGTTGTGTTAAATATATGGTTAACATTTTGGCACTTATTTCTGGTACACCCTGTATAGTAACTACAAAGTCAAACTAGTAATTCTGCATTTTAGTTTTCAGTCGTCAGATATGCTTCTACGTCTATGACTTTTTTTTGTAAATATGTTTACAAACGTGGTAATCCTTTCAAATTTTCGTATTTCATTGGTTTTCGATTAAATTGCTTTGATTTTCCTGATTATGCAACATGAGGCATAATTAAATAAATAAATTAATTAATAAATTAGCGCAAAACACGAATTAAACATAGAAATTTACTTTGCACGAAACGTTCCATATTGGTTTTTCCTGTTTAAAAAATTGGTCCGTTTTAACCGGACGCAGGGTGGATAGTAGAAATATCAAGTCTATATCCGGAAAATAAGGCCCAAGCCTGGAGCAAACTGTGCGTGACCTTTCTCTCCCCACGAGTTAGCCAATAGCTCTATGTAGGTCAGACCGGTCGCCCAATCTGGAGGCTGCCCGGGAGTCACATGGTTTTGTTGTTATCATCAGCTGTGTCCGGGCCGCTATGTTGGGCTCCGGAGGAATCCGATCCACGAGCTTGCGAGTTTCTCTCTCTCGGAGCGCCGCTAGACAAGGACGGGGATACCGGTCAGGTTGTACGAATCAGCTGTTCTTACTCTAGAGCCGGCCGGCACAGTCAGTCGTTGTTCAACTGTTTACAGTGGCGCAGCCTTCGTATCACAGGCTACTTATCTATTATGAGTATGTGCATTTCCTACGACAACAAAATAATAGTATTGGTTCTTGATGTATCTATAGAGTGCTTCAATCATCAGCAGGAATCTGTGCAGAAATTGTTGGTTAGGAGGCTATACTTCACCGATGACGTTGTTTTATGAAGAATTCGCCTGAACTATTGTTGTAGTTGTTTTTAGTTAGTTTTTTCGGGTTTTATTTATTTCAATATGTCGACGGGTAAACGCCTGGCGAAGCGTTCAATCATCGGGACTCGGGTTTGTGCTCCTGGCGAGGATGGGAAGTTTTATTCCGGCGTCATCCAGGCGGTCAAAACCCCAGCTAATTACATGGAAAACAATAATTGCATCAACCTCACACCGAACACGAGGTACACCGTACGTTTTGACTCCAGACAAGGGAATCTGGGCCGCACAACTGCCGAATTTTTCGAAACCGATCTCATAGGCCCAGGCTTCCAATCGGTGTTGGGGGTCGAACTCGTTGCTGGACAAAAGTGTTTCGTTACTTACAATGGTCGCGAAGTTTGTGGAGAAGTTTGTAAACATCACGCAGAGACTGACGAAGTCATCATCAGAATCCATCCCACAGGAATAGAGGTACTTATATAATATCGTAGTACACAGATTCATATCATTTTCCACATCAAGTCGGATTGAATTTCAAATGTCACTATCCAAGAACTAAAACGTTTAGCTGTGAAAGAATTAGTTTGCATGAAAAAATTTAGAATTCCTTATAACCGCATATGTTTTCTCTTTATAAGATTCAAGATAATCTGAATTTTTGTACAACAGTAAAAACTTTATCAGACAATTAGTCTATAAAAGTCTTATCTCTATTATTAATTATCAGCACACGTAATAGAAGCGAAGTTATATTATACTCGTTTTATTAAACTTATTCTTTATCATTGAAAAGACCATCATACGCAGAAATCCGGTTCCAAAATCCTTTAGAACTATTTGGAGGTGAACCATACGATTCGAATCTTCTAATGGGAAGGACCTTGTGTGGCAACGGATTTCTATTTTGCCACACGCACAATATAGCATTGGAACGGCTTAAATGGTGCCAAGAAAACCTTCGTTTCGGCGCTAACATTGGGCTTGGTCAACTGGAAGAACTCTCGTTGTTAGCGTGCCGGCAGCGCGCATGTACGGAACTTCTCCCTCCAAGTTAATAAATGCATCCTTCTGACGTCACCAGAATAAACAAGCTTCACCGTTCACGGTCGATTTTTTCGCGATACTTTCTGGCACTAAAACTGACGGCGATTTGAAGTTATCAAAGCTCCTGTTTCCTTTGTTAGCCGTTGTGTGTGATACGTTTTTATTAGCATTTTTATGTGAGATACGGACGCAGTTAATAAGAATAAACAAATTATATCTTACGTAAGGTTTATCTTTTATTTGTAGTTACTTGGTAGGCTTGTTTAATATAACTGCAACCGTATGGAATACAAAGAAACGAGTAGGTAATTCTATTCGTTTGTCATTTCAGTTTGTCGATAACGACAACCGCAAACATTAGAAATCACTGCGGCTCGTGCAAAGGTCGCCGAGAAACCGTTTGAATATCGATTCTAACAGGCAATCGGAAAACATTTCCGCGGGTGTATCCTGGATCGCAAGCTAAATTCGCGTCAGTGTTTTGGAGGTCGCATCTAATTAAAGCAAGCGGGACAATTAACCTTTGTAGAGGCGCGTGTTAAATGCAATTTGAGGCTGTAAAAAAAGGTCAGTCGGCGTTATCCTTGTCCTATTACTTGTGAACTTAGGGTACCCTCCAAATTGGGCAACTGAGAATCGCAGAAATGCCGCCGATAGACATTATGTCGGTATCGAATTGATACTTGGTAACACATTAATCTAACCATTATTATCGGGTTGATAACGTAAGCAGTCAGCAAAATACTGGTACTGTAACCTTGACTCGAGTACTATTGTTACATTTACGTCGACACAATTAGAATTCGGCACACTTTCCGAACGATTAGTAGTTATTTGAATTGATAGAAAGGCATTTACCGGTACCTTCCAAGAAACATGAAAATGACAATTCACCTAGCTTCTTCAATACCAGTACTAAAAGGAAATAAGGAAGCAACATATCCTTTGAGGCTCACATTGACTGAAATGACATTACGTGTTGATCTAGGTGTTAATTAATATGTATTTTAAAGAGTTATATAAAGATCTTGAAGATGACTGTCAAACCATATGGCCAATTTAATTCATTAATTAATTAATGGGTGTTAGTTTAGTTTCGTTTGGACCTTTGAATATTTACAGAACCGTGACCAGAACAGTGTGACCCACATAACGGACCAGCGTGTACGGATTCACTAAGACAAGGAAATTCCAGCCACACCTATGAGGTCCGCAAGTCAAACGGGTGGAATATCTCTAGAAAATAAATGCAAAATTCTCTAAGGACATCACAAATAAATCTAACAAACCCCGTTCCAGTATCATTTTCAATAAATCAGATAGTTAGCTACAATTGAAAAGCAGTCATGTTGATTAAGATTTATTATACGAAAGGATTATAATTTTATCTTGTTGTTGGCTTGCATAAAATGTGATTAGATTAGAAGTTTTATTCTCCCAGCATAAGTTCATGAAAAGTACCATCTACTGACCTGTGTCCGCTCCTCACTATCAGTACGATTCAAGAAATGGAAAAGTAACGATCACTGATGTAATTAAATGTATGTATATTGTTTTTGTAATCATATGATATGCAAAAAATTTATGAGAAACATAGTGGTCAACAAACGAGTTATAAATAGTCTATAACAAAGAATCAGTTGGTTTTTATTACCCTTAACCTTCAATTGCATTTTATTTCAGAGGTCGTAAAACTTTATTATTCCATTGAGAATGAGAAAATCTTCAACTATTAATTGGCATATTGCTTTCTACAAACATAAACATATTGCATAAATTACCTTCAATTGAGAAAGAAAGGTAGAATTTATGCGTTATTTAACGATTTAACAAAAATGAATTGCTGCCGCTGTTCTTAGAGAAACTAAGCATACATTTAGAACATACAGTTAATAAATGTCCATAAATTGACTATAATCGTCTACCTGCAGAAGTGCACTTTAATAATAATTATTTCCTGGCGCCAAAAATTAGGTACTTTAACCAAGATGATTATTGTGAGTCTGAAGGTAATTGGATGGTATCCATAATACTAATGGAATAATACCTATTAAAAAGTAGACAATAAAGGCTATATTGGTCTGCAGGTTATTAATCGTTAATATTTTATGTACTTATTAGATATGGCTAGTTAATTAAATTTAATTAAAATTTTTATTGAAGAGTCCAAAAAATGTGTTTATATAAATAAAAGATATAACCACGTTTTTTATATATATCATATCTTTAATGAACAATGGAAATCTACCAGGTACATAATTATTATTCTCAGAGTTAATCATCTTCTTGAGGCTGTATTGCAGAAATAACCTGCTCAAAGAGATAATACTGTCGCTGCTAATGATCAAAAGTTCCTGTCTATAAAACACTTTTTATGACTTTTAAATTTGAGCTCACTAATCACAAATTAATAATCATTCTTCCGGTTTGCCTACCTAAAAGTAGAATGTAATCCGCGTGAAGAAAAAACTACTAGGTCATAACATAAAATAATTGGGAAATGGTAAACTTCTGTCGTCCATCTTGCAGACAGTTGGGATTTCCCAACATTAACTCGCCGGCAACCGGTAAAACCTAAATAACAGGTTACGGTTTATAGTTCTGAATCTAAAATCTATACAGTCCCTATGCATATATCTTATTATAATAAATGCTAATTCGATGCAGAAGTAGAGAAAGGTATCGACATAATCGACCTCAAGACAGGTTGTGTGTATATATTGTTGCGAAATACCCTGCTCTAACAACATTCACTGCGGATACATAACCCATTTTAAAGTGGCACAAGTACTTCGTTGCGGTTAACAAATATTTGCCTTGCTATCTATTCATCTCACTTGCATTTTCACACGCCTACTTGAGAAATATTATGATGAGAAGTGTGATGTCGCACAGTTGCTATTATTTAATAAACGCGAATCGCGTGATGAACACATCTCTGCGAACTGCCAAAGATATCACAGGAATTGATTCGATAAACTTTTAATCATTGTCGTTAACCATTATGTTTTACATTTAAGAGATAGATTTTGATATTTAGTTAGGGAATTCTAGATTTCAATTACTTACAAACTAAGGGGAACAATTGGACTGCAGAAATTTTGATAGTCTGAAGGACATAACAGAAATTATGAGGGAATTCGCAGAACTCAAATATGGGGAAGTCTCTTTCGGTCGGGAAACTTTGGGAAGTGTTTGATATTGCTTATCTTGGTTTTGTATTAACACAATCATATCGCAACAAACGAAGGAGCACAAATGCTACCAAAATTAGATCATTGGGCCAAATATATCTTATTGTTAGTCCATTCTTTATTTGCAAGTTACAATAAAACGTAGGACGCTATTTCTTTTTTTAAATACAATAGAGAATCAAATAAACTTATCCAATTTAGGAAACATTTAGTGATTCGATTTTAACACTTTAGCTTCTCAAAGTATCCGTCAAAAATGATTCAAAGATCTGATAATCAGAAGAAACAAAGTTAGGACCTTGCAAAGAACCCTACAAGATCTGAAAATTCATTGTCTCTATCTGATACCTAAGCTGCCTTTGCTAAAAATATCTATTTTAATTTTTTTAAACTTAAATTGTGATGAAAAAGTGTGATGGACAAGTAGTCAACTGTTTTTATAGGTTCATCCACTGAATATTTCTTCAAAATTTAGTTTTCTTCGATAACTGTACTGACCTTTTTCGGATACTCGTCTAGATTTGTGTGATGCAAAACTTTTATTCTCGTTATCAGCGACTACATTATTAAATTTAAAACCAAAGAGATTTCCATCAGCGCTAGTTCAAAAACAAGGCACTGAAGGGCAGCAAACGTACTTTATGAGCGGAAATTGAAATGTACGGTTGGTTTACCATTGCGGACAACACGATCGCTTTGATTAATAAGTGGAATACCCATTAACTGATCGTGTCAAGACTTCCAAGCGCCGCGCCGTTTGCCTTACGCTAGATACTAGACACTAGGCCAAAGCACGTAAGCGTTATCTGAATTTCTCCACTACCAACATGACAGTCAAAAAAGTAATCACGAAAGAGATTATCGCCGATTACGTTTTTTATATTCGGTTCTTAATGTTCTATTGCTACTTATCAGATACAATAATTGAAGTGTAATAAATGCTAGTACAATTTTTATCGATAACAGTGTATGCATATTTAGATACCAGCAGTAATGTCTGAGAGTTTGAATTACCTCTCTATTATGTTTTAAAGGGCAAACCTGACCCGAACCTAAGTAAATACGTGGTACATAGCAAACATTAACCCGAAATTAATTTTGTGTAAACAGTTTTATTCGTCCTATCAGCCCAAAATTAGTCTCAGTTTAAGGTGACTATATAAAACAACATTTCTATTTATAGGATGTTCTATTTCAAGTTTTTATAAATAATCTCATCAAATGAAGTTTTAGCAATTTCCAAAATGGGCGAGATATTGCTTGTTTCGAGTAACAGTCTAATATCGAATTTGAAAAATCAGATTCTTGTTACTAAAAACCAAGTTTCATGTAACTGAAAATTGAATCGATCATTTGCATACCAAGAGTTTTAAGCAAATTTTTCATCAATGAAACTAGATCCCAAAGCTAAATTCAATTGCAAAAATTAACATTAAAAATTAAATAACCTTCAAATTGGTCAAAGGATCTCCATAGTGGGATTGTCAAAGGCGTGTGTGTCGATATCATTAAATTTTATGTCAAAATGGAATCACGGTCCAAATGATTATTCTTTGGATAAAATTGCGAAAGCCTGGTGAAGGTTGTTGGTTGAATTATTAAATTCCTCTTTGCCAATTAAGCTTATTTCGAAATTGAAAAAAAATTATTATCGTCTTGGAGAATTTGGGTTAAACAGAAAACTTACATGTTTATTTTACATATTCAGCAACTGTAAAACAAGTATTTATGAATAATAAATATTGGCGAGTTGCTTGGTACACTAAAAATATAAAGTTCTGTTGCAACCTCCCTGTGATTTGTAATTTTGTACTAGCCGAATACCTCGTTCTCTTAATCTGCATCTTTACACAACAGGGAATATGGACTATATTCAGGATGTGTCAGCAATTACTGAAAACAAAAAAAAAATTATAACCTTTTTCAATTTTGTATATTTTATTTATCTCAGTAAAATATTCAACGAATTAACAGGGCATTCCCTTTTATAGGATAAATAGTTAATGCAATAAAATGCATAAAATTACTTATAAAATATAACTACTATACTGGATGTCTCGTCAAAAACGTCACAAACTATGACACTTATTTTTGGTTCGATTTCGAAAAGTTGTCAAGCAATTCTGCTTATTTACGAATATTTTACACATATCAATCCCGTAAATATTTGCTTAAAAATCAAGCAAAAATCAAGTCGTCTTTAGCGATATATGGAAGACTTATTATATTATTTACTAGACAAAATAACAAAATATAGCTACATTTAAAAAAGTGTAAGCACATAATCAAAAACAGGTAATATTAGTCGTGTTGTAAAATTGTTGTTACACATAAAATTCCAAATTTCATTCCAAGCTTCTCCTATAAAGTTAGTTAGTTAGTTATAAAGTTAGTTAGTTAAAGTTAGTTAGTTAAAGTTAGTTAGTTAGTTAGTTAAAAGCATACGGGGGTAGAAACTATCCTAAAAAACAGCTGTCGAAAAATAAATTTTGTCACGAACATAACATTAATGAAACCATATCAGGCGTTTTCTTTTTAGTAGTGTTAGTCTGTTGTGATATCTGTTAAATATTGCAATTATCGTTACTCAAAAACTAATGTAAATTCTAAAATTTCATAGATAGATATAAAAAAGTTTCTAAATAGAGTCGTTTTCTCTTATTAGGTATTTTGTATATGAAAGAGATTTAAAAAATAATTAAATAATTCCAAGCGTCAAAAGGATCTATCAAGGGTTATTTATTTTAGACTATTTTTGCCAAATCTAAAATGTTACACTGAAAAAATAGGCAGACAATAAATAGAGAAGAAAGTACAACTATAAAGAACCTTAGGCAAGAGATCAATTTCTTTAAAAAAACAAAAATATTGAAAATAAAGACAAATGTTGGGAGTTTGAATTCAGGATTCCGACTTCAAGCTCGAAATTACGACTTTAAATTCGGTTATCTCCCGAGTTTACTCGATTATCCTGAACAGAAATCTAAAAGCGACTTTTCTTCCCTTAATAACTTCAAAATCATTAGTAAAAACATGGATTAATTCATTGATAATTCTACGGACAATAAACATCGTACACTACAAAAAAATTGGTGTGAGTGAAAGCAATAAAGGTTCGGAGTGTATCCACTGAGTGAAATTATTGAGTACATTTTCACTCAATATTGGGCATTTTGATCATTTTACTCATTTGTGATTATTTTTAAACTAAAACTTTCACTCAACTATAGGTACTCCTTAAATAAATTCTTCACGTAAACTCGTATTTGGTGCACTTGTACCTAAATCAGAGTAAATGTCCTCATTACTGAGTTTAAATGTATATTAATTTCGAGTAATTTGAATGGCGCCGTGAAGATAGCACCACTTACATATTACTTCTGTAATCTCGACCACAGTTGATAGGGGCCCATTAAATGCTCCAGAAAAGCGTGATTGCCAGGAGAACAGGCCTTAGCCAGCGACGGGGACGGATCTCAGCTGGCGGGTCTCAGCCAGGACAGGAGGAGGCCCCGCGAAGTTAATTAATTTCAACACTATATCCTAATTAATCATTTATGATTTATTTTTGCACTCAATATTTAATTAATTAAAAATCAAGTCTGAGTAAAAGATGACTCATAATAGTAATTTAAATCATGTTAGCGAAAAAGTCAACTCTAAATTGGTTTTATATACTCAAAATAGAGTCAAAAGTTGCTCAATTGGTAGTGGCAGTAACTCGGATTTGAGTACAACTCACTCATTTCTGATGAAAATAGTTTCACTCAGTTGTACTCATACTAATATAGTGAAATTTCACTCAATTGGGTGTAGACAGAAATTGAGTAAAATTGAGCGAAATTTGAGTGAAATTTTTTTAGTGTAATTTTCATGGCTAATGTGATTTTGAAGAAATAACACAAACTTATTTTGTAAAACGGAATTGGACTGATAAGAAGCTGATTTTTTCCTGATTTCATCGAAATAAATATTTTTTATTCATTTTCTATAACTGAGAAAATAAGTAATAGAATATGAAGTATACAGGTTATATCTAAAATATGACACCAAACTGAAACATCATTTAAGCGAAACATTTTCTGTAAATACAGAATGATAAATGTGTACTTTTAAAAAACCTTTTTCGGTAACTTCAGAATAGAGTTTCGGCTTTAAAATCGGAATTGCGACTTTATAAAGTCAAACTATAGTCGGATCATATTCGATGCAAAGTAATAAATCATTGCCTGTCAAGGGATCCAGTGCAATACGCTTTTAAGGGGTTTAGAAATTGAATATTTTTTTTATACATTATGAAGGGACGAAGGGATCAGTTCACGCTTGGCACCCTTGTTCCTACAAAGACCGACAATTTTCTTCTCTACTTTGCATCGAATACGATCCTACTATAGTCATTCTGAACAAAGTTGAAAATATTGTTTCATTTTTCCAACCATTTACGAGGGCGGGCGTAAAGAACGATCAGAGAGGACCTTACAATGTATAATCATGCTACTTTTTTTGTTCTTGATCAGTTCTCATATTTCCAATAATGAAACCGTTTTGGCCCAATTTCGCCGTGCACGTAGTGTTTAATATAAATCCAGATGTGTCTCTCGCAGCTCCCGATTTTTTTTTACACGCGGCATCTGCTATATTTATCCCGATACCCAAAGTGCCCGACGGGCGCCCGTTCGCGCTCTGGAAACCATTTAATCCCGAAATAATGGCAAGTCACCGCCGTCCGCCGCCGTAAAATGGAACGCGCAGTGTCCCAAAAACCCGGGGCAACGCGTGTACGACCCCATTCGGTATCGACCTGTGACCTACTTATTTGGGCAACACGTGCTGCAAACTGCATAGTGGCCCCGCGGCGTCGGCGTTCGCTCTGCAACTCTCCGGAATTGTTTGCCGGCGCTCCGACACAGTTCCGATTGGCAATGGCGAGCGCATTTTGTTTATAAATATTGCAACGAGACCGCTGGCGTCGGAGATGTCCTTATGTAATCCGTTCGTTGCACAACGGCGAAGGTTAGTAATGTGGTGCGTAGGAGAGGCAGCGAGAGTCGCTCGGTTCGGTTTTACCCTCGATATGTTGCGTTAGTTGATGGTGACACGAATTCTTCATTTTTCTACGCGGTTTCGTCAGACCGTGCGACATTCGGTGTGTGTGCCGTCGCCGTGCTATTTGACACACACCGTTATGCAGTCAACATAGTGACGCGTCTGCCCTACCTACTTACTCGGACATACAGGGTGGTAAAATTGATCGATGGCAGGCATAACAAGCCTAGAGTATTCTTCTTCAAGTTCTTCGGTCAGCGTACATTACTTACACTCCAGTCGAATTAGATCATAATACCTGAAAACTGCAGTTTGCTAACTTAGCGTCACTTTGGATACTCTTCCTCGTCATACACTGCAATAAAATGCCTACTAATAATTTTCCACGTTCAAACTCTAATTTCACTGGAGTATTATCAAGATGCACAGCTTCCAACCCCAATAAAGGGAAAGGGGGAGATTAAAAAAAGAGACGTAATACCTCATTTATACATGTTTACAAGAGCAATGATATGTAAATTAACTGGAAAAAAGCCTTGAACTCACTCCTATATTATCATGGAATAAACTTATAATTTTCATAAACTGGTGGATCATTGTTGACAAAACACATATTATGTAACGTAATTTCAACACGACAAACAAAACTTTTGTGGAAAAATCGCATTATACATACTAGTTTTAATCATAAGCAGAACATTACGAGGAAATGATAACGCTCAAAAAATTTAATATTCTCTAAATTTTCAGCTGCATACAAATAAGATAATATTTTGTTCAAGTTCTTTGTCATCTATAACTTATATCTGACCTTTTGTTAAAAGTAAATATTATTCTAATGTCTATCCTATCAGTACATAAACTGTTCCTCCTTTCGAGGAATTCTGGTAAATTGAGTACAAACTTATCAGTACAAATGGTACGAATTCATTATCTAAATGCTGTAGTTATTATATGAGTAAATAAGTCTTCATTTCTTAACATTTAGGCACGTTTTGAAATAAGAGACAATGGGGATGCCCCTCTATCCTAAGTTCTTCTAAAAACATATACATAAATTGATAAACTTCTGTTTCACTTTATGTGGATACGAAGTTTAACCTTAGATCTAACGACTGAATCAGTTGTGGAATTTAGAAGCTTCTTAGTAAAATAGACTTGGTAGATTTATTAATAAGAGCAACGTTACGTAATTACCACTTGACAACATATTAGGAACCAATATCAGTAACTGCTTCCAGTTCTGTATTTCCATTTTTTTTCATAAGTGCCGATATAATTCTAGAATACTTCAAAACTGCCACCAACTACCACCATCTATCAATAAAAAATTCCAATCTCTTTCCAACATTGTCACCAATTGTTGCAATTTACTTTGACCTTCTTCATTGAACCCAAAACATTATTCAAAAACTTTGAAAATTCAAAAAACAAATATTTTAGGGGCACGAACATTAAACTTGATAATATGATAATGCTATGCTGTACTTGCTACAATTTGTTTTCTTCTTACTTACCTTACCGTCTTCTACTACTTTAAAATTCCTGTTTGGTTTTTGATTTACCTATTTAGTGGCTATGATGATCCTTATGATTCAAATCACCCTGTATACAACTTACTCTGTCCATTTGAATTGGAGCGAAAAATCGAAAAGTAAACCATTACAACGCTTATCAATTAAAGAGTGAGAATGGTATCCATGCCAATTACTGTAATTACATTCTGGAAAAGGCGTACGTGTACGGTCGCACTTGCTGCTTGAAATTCGGACACGATATCGCGAAATGACGTCTCAAGCTCGAAGAAACCGTTGGCTGGTAATCCTCTTTCGCTAGCGCTTTGACCCAATTGAACGGGCTCGTTAGCAGCATCGCCTTAACTGTTTTTAGCCATATATTTCACCGTGACATCATTCAAGCGTAGCATTCGCGATTTTTTTTTGTTTCTTTACCTATCCTAATTCCGCATTCAAGGTTACGGTTCCTTTAGTATGAAGTACTAGAATGCCGCTACTGGTTCCAGTTAGGCGTTGGTCAATAGTCGCAATCATATAAACATCTGACATTTCTTTTATCTTGCTACCTGCTGGTTGATATACGGTGACCGCATTCTTAGTGCAATTGCCTGAATATTATTAAAAGGTCTGTCTGTCTTTGAACTTGACATTACTGTGCTTAGTCATAAAAATATGTCCTTTAGCATGGTGATTAAGATATTTCTTTTGTGTTTATTATTAAATGCATAATTATTGATCGCAATGAACTTTAATTTGCTCAACACGGCCAAACTGTTAGATATGCTAATTTGCAGATACTGTGCAAATAAGACGTTGGTCTTATTGTACTAGGGGAAATAAAATTTTTAACTAACTTAACTAACGATATTGTGGAAAATAAATACCCAACCTGCGTTGAATTATACTCACAACATCTACTAAATGGCTAACATCATTCGTGAGTAGAACCATCAGACATATACCGGTTTCATTAGTTAAAAACTTTGTATTGCTTAGCGCGACACTGTCTTACTCTTGAAACCTAAAAACGCAAGCATATTTTTTAGGATTTGAGGAATATTTTTTATACATAAGACTCCATTGGAACTAAACTAAATTTAAAACTATAAATTGTAATAGTTTGAGATGTCACTAGTATCCTCTACCAAGATTTGATAAATTTAAAAGGCACCAAAAATTATTATTATTATTATTAGAAACAATATTTAATGATTTAAGAAGCCTTTCTACTCTAACATATTATTTCCAAAGGTAATATAATATATATATATATATATATATATTGAAATGAAATCAGATATGAGAGAACAAATCAAAATGTAAAGCAAAGGTCTATTTAAAAGACAAAGCANTATATATATATATATAATTATTTACTTTTGGGTCAAACTATTCACATAAAACATGAAGAGGCAACCGCTGCAAGTGTTGATAAAACCCAATGTCATTAAAATATTTAAAACCGCGATAAGTTATGTAGGTAAGTAGGTAAAAATTTAGGTCGATTAAAAATAATCTGACATTCGGTACCTACGGCATTGATTAGATATGTCTAATTCTTCAATTTTTACAGAAGATAGATGTTTTAAGTTGTTAAATATTATAGCGTCAAGCAAATCCTAGCGATTTTCGCATAGATAAAAAATAACGCCTTATATTGAATTGGAACATTTAACCAAATTAATATTTGCGTGATCTAATGAAGAATTCAGAATGCTTAATTCCATGAAAGTCGAGAAAAACAGTGAGAATCACTGAGTGACTTGTGTTCTTGGGGCGAGCAGTTCCTTTGTGATGATTGAACTTTTGTGTCAATCTCGTAGCCATAAACCCAGCTTTCTTCGTCTCCCGTTTTGATCTTTTGAGTGAATGTTTCATCATTATTAGATTGTTCAAGGTGTTGCCAACAAACGTCCAAACGATTTTCTTTCTGTTGTGCAGTCATCAAACGAGGAACAAACTTTGCTACAACTCGATGCATCTTCAATTTTTCAGTCAAAATTTCATGGCATCACCCAATTGTGTAGTTTCTCTGACAGGCAATCAGCGATTTGCACGTACCAGATCTTTGACTTTCTGAACGTGAGTCATCAGTTGAAGTTAAAGACCTTTCTGGTCGCAGATCATCTTCAATTGACTGCAGACCACTTAAATAAATCGCGAAAACTATTCGTAACATTGCGTGCGGCCCAGAGAATCATCTCCGTAAGCTTGTTGCAAAATGTGAAACGTTTCCATGAGAGTTTTCCTCAGTTTCACGCAAAAGGTTACGTTGAATCGTTGTTCCAGAAAATGGTACATTTCAAAAATCGACACTAACACTTAAACACGTTGCATTCAAAGAACAATATCACGAAAACTAAAAGAGATATCAACAATCCAAGAACATGTGGTTACAGAGGAAGAACACTAAATATCTCCATTAGAGCGTAATTAAAAATGTTCGGTTATTATCAGCATACCGAAAGCTACTGAATCTTCTAAATTGTCTGTGAAATAATGAGTTTGTATTAAACGGGTTATATAAAACACCAGATATAAAATTAGATAAGTTGCTCCTCTTCCATCTTCTGTAATAGTTTTATTTCATTGTGTCCATACTAGCTTTTTCAAAAGTTTGACCTTTTTGTCTTTAAACAATACTTTCTATACATAGTGCATTACGTTTTCTATATTTAACATATGATCTACATTAAATAAAATGCAAAACGTGACCACAGTGTCATATAAATTCCGCACGAATAGCAGCATTTTTGCATTGCAAAATTTGTCACTTACCGGCCACGCTGAAAACATACTGCGCGTTTCGAACGTATCATTAATTTGATTAAGACAAACTTTTATGCCTCCTGTGTTTTGCACCTGAATAATCAAATTACCATTAGATGTATCCACCTGTTAGAGAAGCTACGCGGCAATTACACTTTCGCGGCTTTCCCTCTTGCTTTCACAACCCATACCAGTAATTACATTTACATTTTTTTAATATCGCATTCCATTCTTCCTCTAACGCTCGTTCCAAGTTGGACAAAACATTTATCTGAGTGGATTTGGCCTTAATAGCAAAGGTTCAAGTAGCACTTGGAATTGCTGCCGCTTAGCACTCAATAAAAAATAAGCAGAGGCGTTAAGAAAATGTTTAGTGCCGTTTTAAAAATTTAAACTAATCGTTGAATTGATTTAGCTTTCAATATTTGATTGTTTTAATTAAATGCATTTGGAGTATGGAGAAAGAATGCAGGTGATAATTTAGACATTCGCATAATTGAAATTGATTTTATGAGGCACTTAAATTGTCGTCACGTACAACGGTGGCAATATTCTGAATTGTCTCGAAACGTCTGTACTAAAATTAGCCTTCAATATCGAAGAAAGCGAACTCCATGCCAACCTCGAATTCTATCAGCTGGAAATAATAAGTGCGTAGTCGCGCTATCAGTGCCCAGATAATAGGCTTTTGTTTGGCATGACGTCAACGCTCGTTTGTACCGATGCTTGACTCAAGCCTCCTCTGCTTTTCTTGCGACATATTTAGATATGCCGGCCGGGCTTTTGCCGAGTGCCCGGCTATAGATTAGATGTATTTATAGATAAACAAAATGAAGATAAAAACATCGACGTTCCAATTAAATTATAAATAAAATCCTGGAACGTACCGGTTTAATGAAACGCAAAGACCTGCTTATAAAAAGGTATTTGTGTTTCGAGGTTATCTCCAGATGCAGCTCGTAGTTGTGGTTTTTCACTGCGTTCGGTTCTAACGATCTATGTCATTAAGTTTTTCATAACCGTATATACGAAATTACCTTTGCCTTTGGAATTTTCCGTCTGCACTTCTAACAACTTGTTGATTAAAGGCTCCCAGAAACACTCCGATGATGAAAGAGAAACGCCGGTTTCGCCGTGCATTTGTAATTTACCGCAACCGTATATAACTTGACGATTACTGTTGGCGTACCAACTAAAATTATATCTGACGCAATTTTATTATTGTTCAAAGGTTGTTTCGTTCGGTGTACAGATAGCGTTGCCTCAGTCTGCTTGGCGACCACGATATTTGACCTTTGCCAATATAGAAACAGCGAAACGCACATAAAAAAGTAGTTTTTTCCACTTCACAATAAATGCAGATAAATATGATAATGTATTTATAAATGCACACTATTAATTTCCAAATGAAAACAAAGGAACTTGTAATTTTCCATGAATTTTGCGTCTGTTATCTGGAACGTTTGATCCTCGAATTAAGTCAAAATCAAGGAATATGACTTGTCACTCGTACGTTATCAAGTCAATAGAAATACCAGGGTATTATAAAGAATAACCAAATAGCCACGCAAGTTCTTAATAATACTTATTTAGTTTTGTATGGCAAAATTAATTCGGTCACTTACTCTCACCGTTTAAGGTGAGAGTAAGTGACCTTTCTGATTTAAGGGAATATTTAAAAATATACAGGGAATTCCTCTAATCAAATTATAAGTTTGTTCCAAGGCGAAGTTACGGGGTAATTTGCTTATTTTTTGAATCGTCGAGTATAATTTTTTTTCGATTTTCTGTCATTATTAGACCTTCCCATCAATACGGTTAAAATTAATCACATTATGATTAACCTATATCAACCTATACAGTACGCTCCTAAAGTATGGAATAAATTCAGTAAAAACGAAACATATTTTTTTTGGGAAAAATCCTCAAACAGGTCGATTTTTTATTTAAAAAATACATATTTTAGCATAAAAGGCGATTTTCAACCGTCATTTGTTCGAGTAATGACGTCATCGCCATTTTTTTAAATAGAACTCCCTATTTTTTTTCTTGATTCTGAAAGATCGTTTCATTGTTGATCCGACAGTATTAAAATGTTGCCACATAGGAAAGTTTTGGAGTAAATGACGATTGAATGTTACCCAAATCAATTAAATAAAGCAAAAACGTTATTAAATTTAGTTTTTCGAAATGCCTGAAGTTTTTTATGGATCACGTAGGTGTAAACCTTTACAAAGCATCACTGTTATACCGACTTTCTAAGTATTGTAAGATATATAAAAATTATTGTTGAATTTAAAGTATTGAGAATTGAAATTTTAATTCTTATCGGATGCGCGGATAAGACTAGAACGCAGCAGGAAGTTTGCGATTTATTTAATGAAAAACATCCAGATCGCCGTATCAGCCAATCAACAGTCTCTAAGATAGAATCTAAATTTAGAGAAACTGGCAATGTTGTAGATATTCCAAAACCTGGACGTCCTAGCGTTAGTGAAGATCACAAACAGAACATTTTGATAAGTATGGTAGATAATCCTCATAATACTTCACGATTGGTTGCATTAAACAATGAAATTAGTCAGACCACAGTGCTACGTATCCTGAGGCAGGAAAAATATCATCCCTACAAAATTCAACTTGTGCAGGAACTCGATGAAGACGATCCCGACCGCCGCTTACACTTTTGTGAAATTATGATGGATTTATGTCAAGTAAATAGAGATTTACACCGGCAAATACCTTTTTCAGACGAGGCCACGTTTTGTCTCAATGGTACAGTGAACCGTCAAACTTGCAGGTATTGGAGTCGGGAAAATCCTCATTGGGTGGCAGAGACACATACCCAACACCCACAGAAATTAAATGTATGGGCTGGAATAGTTGACAACAAAATAGTAGGGCCTTTCTTCTTTGAAGGAACCCTTACAGGAGAAAGATATTTCGAGTTTTTACAAAATGACCTTGGTCCAGCGCTTGCAGTAATTTTTCCTAACGATAATGACCTTGATATTCCTAATGACACCATATGGTTTCAGCAAGACGGTGCACCTCCGCACTATGCGCGCCCTGTTCGAGATTTTCTGGACAAATGTTTTCCTAGGAGGTGTATCGGCAGACGAGGACCGATAGAATGGCCCGCGAGATCCCCAGATCTTACACCCCTGGACTATTTCTTATGGGGCTACTTAAAGTCCAACGTGTACATTAATAGACCACATAATTTAAAAGAACTCCAGCAATGTATTATAGATGAAATACACAGAGTTACCCCAGAAATAATTCATAATGTGCAAGGAGAATTTCTACACAGACTTGCGTATTGTAAAGAAGTCGGTGGGTGGCAATTCGAACACTTAATTTAGGTAGAAAATTTAATGAATTGTATTTGCTTGACATAGGAAATGTTATTTTTTAATGAATAAAATTTACGTTTTCTAACATTCTATCGTCATTTACTCGAAAACTTTCCTATATAAGATGACAACATTTTAATACTGTCGGATGGACAATGAAACGGTCTTTCAGAATCAGGAAAAAAAATAGGGGGTTGCTATTTAAAAAAATATGTCGATGACGTCATTACTCGAAAACAAATGACGATTGAAAATCGCCTTTTATGCTAAAATATGTATTTTTTAAATTAAAAATCGACCTATTCGAGGATTTTTCCTAAAAAAAATTGTTTAGTTTTTACTGAATTTATTCCATACTTTAGGCGCGTAGTGTATAATAATTTCATGTAACGGACTTCAGCATACCCTCAAAAAATGAACTTGTACGACATTCATTGTTTCATCCTTTTTATGATAGTGTTCTAAAATACAGATAGGTTTATCCACGTCCTACAAAAGAGCACGACCTTTCCAATAGTAGATTTGCAATTTTATTTTTTCCATAACGTCAAACAGAATCGAAATGTCATCGTCCTTCCTTGCTAGTCTCAAATACTTGGTATTAACTTTTTGAAACACCCCGTATAATAACTAGTAATAAAGCATACCTAACGATTTTGTTATTGTTACAGGCTCCATTTGAGGTTCAAAAGAGACTGGAGGAGGTGCGTTTGCTAGAATCGAGAAAATCTGCCCGATTGGCCGACCAGGACACAGACTTCGCTCGTCTGGCTGACATGGCTGGCGACAGAAAAAGAACTGCCTCTCATACTATAGACGTGCCAGCTCCCTCATACCATTACGGGTACGACATATAATAAGCAACGTTAATATGATTTATCTAGCCACTCCCACGCGAATGCACGAATTCTAAACTCTAATTATTCTAATTACACGCTTTATTGTTCCTGTGACCTTTGGAGCACGCGTGTAGTTACGTCGACTTTCAGCTGTTTGATTTGTCAACCCGACTGTGACATTGCCGTACAATAAAACAACAAATTGATTTATTAGCAACGATCATATATTATGTAATATAAACAGATATGTGTGATGTCATACGATGAGGTACCGAAACGTATGTACACGAACTATGCGTTGGCAGTCATATTTATGACGGGTTTGTTTATTTTGTTCTATTTCCAAAAGTGCGTGGTTAATTTTATAACCATCTATCTGTCTGTCTATTTCGGTAAATTCGTTCTTCTCACGTACCTCTGCGATGAAGGCAACATTATTTAGTTGTTTACTAATTATCAGCACAGCAAGCGGTTGCTTCAAAATTTTCTTGACACAAATCAGTAGTTTTATACGTATCAAATTCTTCTGTTGTTCTATGTCTATGTTGTACAACAATGTCCTTCATTGTTGGGATGTTTCTAAGGTGTTTCACAGAAAACACACGTGTTCTCAACTGAGGTCGTTTCATTGTGTAAACGTGATTCAAATACACACAAATATAAATCGGTGACGTTCCAATTTTATGTTAAAGTGAGCGTATTTCTATATCTGATATTTCAAATAATTAAAATGTCTATTTTCTAAATTTTATCATTTATAGACTTATAATGCATAGAATTGATAAAAAATAACTACGTTGATTGTTTTCTATAGGTCGTACTTAGATATTAAAAATAGATTTTACTTAATGCTCCTTTTTCGCTAGGCACGATTTCACTTTTAATATTTCATTACATACCATTAGAAAACATTTTAATTTTCCTATAAAGAAAACTTATCTAAGAAAAAGGGACTTCTCAAGTTGTCAAAATTCCATTAGTAAAGAGGACTATATTGATGTCTCATGGTATGATTATCTCACAAAATAGCATCACTAGTAATTGCCTTGACGGACTTGACACAACGTTTTGTCCTTGTTCGTTGATTGAGTCCTGCAGCTGTAGGAACGTGATCACTTTCCTACGATTGATGATAAAAAAATGAAGAATTATTTTTTTTCTCTATTGATTTATTTTTCCTCGTGAAAAAAATAATGAAACGATCAGTTAAGGGTTATTTTTAAGAAGCTAGTCTTCTCTAACCAAAAATCTCTACTGAAAGAAGCAGACAAATAAAATATACACATTATAGAGAGCCTTCATAAATGATTACAAGCGACATTACCGCCGAGCTTAGGCAACTAACCTCGCACGGCAGGTACTGTCAACTAAAAATCTTAGCGTCACCAATTATAATGGTTCGTTTACAACGAACACTGACACACCGTTACATATACACTTAAGATAATGTGATCGCTGATTGGTTAAATAAAATCTTGTGAAAAATTACCAACCGATGAAAACCAATGTTTTGTTTTAATGTAATCTTGATCTTTTGTTTTTATCAACTTTAATTTTACCGAAATAAATAAATAAATACAGTCACTGTTCCAAACACGTGGTTTGTAAGCATTTATGAAACTTCTGTTATAGTGCTTCTATAATATTACGAAAAACTTTAAGGAACGATTTTTTGGTAAAAGGGCTTTTATATAAACCTATATCCATGAATGTCTAGTATTGGTTACTCTCCTTTAAAGGGGTATGGTAAATTTTCAGTTTTTATTTTGTTCTCACACTTGGAGAAACAAAAGAAGAATGTAATTCAAAGGCTTCCCTACACCGATATTTTTAATCGTCTGTGAGCCTCGAAAAAAGATTGAAAATTGGCACCCATAACGGTACTTTCATTGTATCGTTTTATAGAGTCGAAAATTTTTAATACTAAAGATTCTATTTAAATTCTTGGCTCACTTAAAACTTTTTTGTTTCTTTTGTTCCTTTTTTTACTGCATTCTTAAAAATACATTCCTGTCAGCAGTAGTCATTATGCATCTCTGCTCGCTGTTAACTTTTTCGCAATTTTAAAGAACGACCTTGTGCACTGCGCACTTCAAAAAATTGTTTCGTTTCGAAAATCAATCTGCTTTGGTTTGCAAAACTAAAAAATGACGTTTTTAATTAGTCTTGAAAACGAAACGTCATTCTCAGTCCTGACAAAGAAAGTAGATCAATTAACGTTAAATTATTGAAGTACAGGGTGATTCACTATATTTTGAGCCCCCATTAACTTTTTTGTTTTTAGAGTTATAAAAAAATGTGAAATTGACGATTATTTTATGAATTTTTTGAAAATTATAGTAGAAAACAAATGAAGTCCAAACAAAATGGCCGCGGATGTTAACTTTGTTAATTTAAATGGAACATCCTGTATATTTTTACATATTTCGATATAACGTTCCCTATCGAGCATAGTCATATAGGGTTTGTTGGGTCCATCTTTAACAATAACTGAGATACTATTAAAAAACGAAAAAAAGATTTTCTTTATTAAGAAAATAAGACATTTTGTAATTGTTAGACCTCTTTCAGGCATTGCTGCCTTTTTCCAATTACGTAGGTAAGAATTTACAGATTTAGTTGTAATATATTTTGATATATCGGAGATTGACAGGTAATATCATGAAAACATTGTTACTGATTGACTGTTTGTATTATTATTTAATTAAAATAGGCTACACAGAAGTAGAAAATTGAAATATTATAGGAATCAAAATAGAGTAAAGTTAAACAGTCAATCAATAACAATGTTGTCATGACATTACTATCTGTTGACTAGACCTCTCACGGCCTAATTAGGGAGATTTTGTTAAAATACCTACATATATGCATTTTGAACCGTATCAATGTCCGATATATCAAAATATATTGTAACTAAATCTATAAATCCTTACGTAATTGGAAAAAACGCAGAAGTGCCTGAAAGAGGCCTAACAATTACAAGATGTCTCACTTTCCTAATAAAAAAACCTTCTTTTCGTTTTTTAATAGTATCTCGCTTATTGTTAGAGATGGACCCAACAAACCCTATATGACTATGCTCGACATGTAACTTTCTATCCAAACATTTAAAAATATACAAGGTGGTCCATCTAAATTAGCAAAGTTGTCATCCGTGGCCATTTTGTTTGGTTTATAATTCACATTTTTGTATCTCTTTTAACAAAAAAATTAAAGGGGGGTCAAAATATAGTGAGTCATCCTGTAGGTACGTGATGTATAGTACATTTTTAATTTTTTATTTGTTTGCCTGTTTCCAATGTAAGATTTTTAGTTAGGTAAAACTCAAAATTTATTCTTGAATGATCTTTTTAGCGCATAAAGTTTTTTCATATATGACAAAATACAAATAAGTAACTTCGGACAATAAATGTAGGTACGTTGCATAGTACTCACTAAGTACTATTACTCTGGGACAAAATTGAAACTTAAATTTCTCACTGCAAAAGTAGATTTTAAATTTTGAAAACATTGACTATCTTCCTTATATCAGATTTTTTGTTGGGTGAAAATATGTCGTATGAAACTCATTTCTCGACTAATCCTTTTAGCGTAATTTACCAATTTTCTTGCTTTTACAAGTGTTTGAACATGACGCAAAAAGTGCATAGTGTAGTAACATTGGCAATGATAACGAGTTGCTTTATCGGTTATGACAAGGCAAAACCATTGTCCGCCCGATAGCGATATTTCCCCGCATTGTACTTTCAATTTCGTCGAAGGAAATGACGACGAATACTACACAATCCATCGCGTGAAACACTTAGGTTTTCTCTAATGTAATTGCGCGGAATTTCATACATGCAGCGGCGTGTGGTGTAACTGCCATAAAAAATTACCGGAAGATTTTCGACCGGAAACGTGAAACCATTTCCACAATCGCCTTTTCGGTGGCGACCTCGATTATCGTTACTTTCATTCTCATCTATTCACACCGCGCCGATCCTTTTACTTTTAACCAGCAAAAATGTACGCGATACTAATTTCTCCCGCACGTACCTACTCTATTGCAAAACCGTGGCCAACACAATGCCGTGAGAATGAATGCACTCCCAAGTGACTTCTATGACGTACAATGAAATTAATTAACTACGATAACCAACGTTTTACAAGCTGTACTTCTTGGTATGGGTGAATGATTATATTCGACTAGAAACGCCTATTTGTGTCAAAGTTCTAAATTGAAATGCGAATGATATTAATATTTTGAACAGTAACAAATCAAATTTCAAGAAACAATGGTTGGTTAATAATTCATAATAGGTCTTAAATTCCTGTGCTTTTCCTTAAGTCAACATATATCAAGACACACTTTAATTGGACTCTATAGGGATCTACTTTATTATGAAAGGCAAAATGTGACTAAATGAGCAAAAATGTGCAGAATCAAACCCTTATGGAACAATGAATGTAACAATGAAGTATTTTCACAATGAATTTCTATATCTATACAAAATGTTTTTGCATCTAGTATTTACGTAAGCGTAGGAATACCCATATGCTTTTATTTTTTTTTACTAAAAATATCAAGTTAGAACACGAAATTCCGAATTTAAACACGAAATTTCAAGTTCAAACTTGAAAGAGTGACCGCAAAATCCGCCCGTTTTTGCATTGAACGGGGAAGGTTGTACAGGTCTCCGTGAGCTTAAATTGATCGTCATGAAAAATCTAGGTGAGCATAATTCGATTTTTCCAATATTTGTTCGACTTACCCCTACTTAAGGGGTGGAAACCACCCCTAAAACAAGAAACGTGAGAAAATGGTCGATCAATTCTAGGTAAAATTGGGGGAATTTCACATGGCAAGGGTAAAATCAGGAATGTCCTTCTAAAAATGCTCATGATAAACCCACCCCCCGCGTGGGGGTAAAACAAAAGATCGAATTATGGGGCTCGTCTTTCGTATCATTTATCGGGTAGTGGGGAAAACAAAGTACTTCATGAAGTGGATATCATTCCCCGTCTGCTATCGACAATAGGGGTGGTTTTACCCCCACGCGGGGGGTGTTTTTCACCTTGAGCATTTTTAGGAGGTCATTCTTGATGTTACCCTTGCCATGTGGAATTCCGCCAATTTTTACCCAGATTTTGGTGATCATTTTTTCTGCTTTCTTGTTTTAGTGGTGATTTCCACCCCTTCAGTAGGGGTAACTGATCAGAATCCGACAGAAGAACGAATTATGGGGGCATGTATTTCATATCATTTGGATTTATAAGAGAGAGTGGCACAAAAAAGGCAATTCATGAAGGGAACATCATTTGCCGCCGGTTTTCGGCAATAGGGGTGGCTTTACACCCACGCGAGGGATGTTTTTCACCTTGAGCATATTTGGAAGAACATCCCTGATCTCTTCCTTGCGATTCAAATTCCCGCCAATTTTCACCAAGAATTAATCGACCATTTTCTCACGTTTCTTGTTTTAGGGGTGGTTTCCACCCCCTAAGTAGGGGTAAGTCGGACAAATATTGGAAAAATCGAATTATGCTCACCTAGATTTTTCATGACGATCAATTTAAGCCCACGGAGACCTCTGGACGACCTTCCCCGTTCTTGCTACACACTACGCAAAAACGGGCGAAAAAATGGGTTTTTTGCAGTTATTCTTTCCAGTTTGAACATGAAATTTTGAGTTCCAACATTATATTTCGAAATTTACAAAATTTCGAGTTCAAAGTCGAAATTTTTCAGTTCGAACAGGACACTGGCGACAAGTCATTAGCGAAGAGAAAATTATACAAGATGTTTTCAAAAAGATAAACTCAGGGGCTGACAGAACGTAAAAAATATGATTGATGATATTTCAACAAAATTGGGATAATGGCGCTTTTGGGGTAGACGAAGATGAATGCTTACTCTACATATACCTAAAAAAAAGTAGAGAGCTCTATATTTTAAGTATAAAAGAAGCCTATGTCCATCATAGAACCCATATTTCTATAAAATATAGGTATATTCATATATAATATATTAAAATGAATTTTAATGGACAACAAGAAATGATATTGAATGCATAGAAGTTTAAGAAGAAAAATTGTAATAAGGTAACTTGATATAAATCGGTTGAGATTTTCAACAATTGAATTATGGTCAATTTGTTTCCGGACACATTATTCATTCTATGGCATTTTTCTTAAAAACAGTGCTTTCAATTTCAACAAGTGTACCATCTTTTTTATGGAAAATGAAATTTTACATGATAATGTATAATAATCATTAGTAGGTATTATCACATACATTGTAAAAAAGCCTAACCCCAAAAACGTTAGCAGATAGTCAGAAACTAACAATATCGGCATAGTTAACATCTTTAAGAGCTTACGTATACCAAATTTCAATACAATAATTTATTTTTTTTTTCATCTTTTTTCGATTTTTTCGAAGTTACGGTCAAAATTTAAATTTAAAAATTGTTTTTGCACCTTGTACATCAAAAACAAAAGAAGATTAAAGAAAGATCTTATTTTTTGAGATTATATTAATCACTGAATCTATGTTATCTTTTTCAAAACACCCTGTAGATCACCTTCTATATTTTATTTATTTTATAAGTATTGCAAATGAATCATAATTAAAAAAATATTGGTAGTTTACACTATATCTTGTTAGGGAACACATCTGTCGTATTTTTAATTCAAAATACATTTTTTGGGGTAACATTATGAAAAACAAGAGAAATACATTCGGTGTTAATTGAAGCTTTTGGAATATAAAAAAAGAACTAAAAGAAAATATGTAAAGTAAAATTATCCTCCTTATATTTAAAAATATAATATTTACCTAAATAAATAGAGACATTCCTTCAAATTAAAATAAAAGAGTTCTTATAAATTTATAACATACTTTGGAACATATACATACGGAAACAATATCTCACAATTGATTAAATACATATTGTAACAAACGCAGTTAATACTATGAACGTAACCTATTTATGTTAATCAATTATAACAATACGTTGCCCCTAAGATTAAAGTTCATAGAACTACTCAAATGTTTCTCAGGATGATGACCACCACCCACCCAATCCCAGTAAGCTGCTACATATTGTACCTGTTTGAACTGTAAGAATAGTAAGATTATGTTTCTGTATGAAGAAAAATGGATTACAAGCACACCTTTTATTTTTTTTCGAGTATTAAACAAGATCGCAAACAGCAATTTGTTAGGATTAGTTAATTACATTATTGGAAAATAATATTTTATCTTAATTCGATTAATCTGCTGGTGTGTCTCTTTGTGTATTGTTTGAAATACACTCTTGCGTTACAAAGCAAAAACTAAAATTAGGATTAAAACCCATTCCTCGCCACGCAAACGTTAGGTTCCACGAATAACAGAAACGCGGGTCAACGAAATTCGTAAGACCTCAGCAAATCTCATCGAGGTAGACATTTCGGAAAGGTTAAAATCCGCGTGCTTTAAATTCGTCGTCTAATGCAGTAGTGCTGTCCTTCGCGCATACTGAACAGTTGAGAATTGTTTATAAAAACCTAATTTGTTGCCACTATAAATTGTCATATCCACGTGTAAGATAGCCCGGCGTAATTATGGTTTGTAAACAACATACTTTCTTCATTTTAATTGTAATTGTTTACTTGCGACACGTGCCGAAGTACCTACGTCCTCAAGTAATATACTATCTCTCGATAATAATAAAGTAAAAAATAACAAAGTAGTTTCTATTACTATTTAAAGTTTAACTAATTGTTATGATTAGTTAATAATTATAAATAATAAGTTATAATTTATTATTAATAGTGTGAGCAAATACCGACAAATAAACATATTTGAAGTAGATGCAAATAAATATGGATCAGTAATCAAGTTGTTCTTAAAAGCCATGTAGTGCCACTTTTAGTAAAAATAATAAACTAACTTCTTTGTTATAGATCTCGAAAAAGGCGACCTAGCAGCAGCCAAGATGACAGTCCAAAGGACAGTCAAATGGACGAATGCAGCGCCGCCTTAGTTTTAATGAGTCTCTCCTGCTCGCCTCATTCTCCAAATCTCAATGGTAAGTGTTCCTTCTTTCTTATGATTCAATTAAGTGATTTCTAGTAGGCTCCGAATGATGATTACTTCGCATAAATTAGTTGCGTAACTGCGATGCAAAAAATTTCAAGGTTCATGCTTAATATCATTTGGCAAGAAGTATGGAATTGATTAATGGAGGAATAGTAATGTAAAAAACGATGACACAATCTTTGAGTTGGACCAGACAATTAATTTTTTCTTTTTAACTGCGTCTATGAATTCCAACAAATTTTGATCTAACATACCTACTGAAACCAAGGCTTTTTAAATGAATTAGGTATACGAATTGCAGATCCATATTGTCACTGCTGCTGTAGAAGATTGTATAGAAGTCTGTATAGGTTCTACTTTGAAAAAATAGAACAGGTAAAAGTCCATTCGGCAAAAATAAAGTAACACCCTTTGAACAGTAATTTAACTCACTTTTCACTTTGGTTGTTCGGTACAAAAATTGGATCACGATCAGTTGCTTGAAAATTAGTTTAATGGTACCAATTTTAATTGCAGAATTGAGTTGATATATATATGATTTATTTGATTTTATATTATCAAACTTCCGAGATAAGCAATTTGCGTCTAATTAATTAATTATGTATTTATCTCATACAAACATGCTTATGAAAACAAAAACATTTCATTATGGTATTACATATTCTATCCAGTACATTACTTTGTGTATTAAAGAAATGTTTTATCGTGCTGCTGAGTGATGAGTTTTATGTTTAGCTATCGGATGACGTATTGTTTGTTTCTCCATTCACCGCAAGCATTTAAAATTGGCACTGGATTTGAAGGTAACTGGTACAAACGCAAATTGTGTCTAGGTATACAACTTTTTTAACGCTATCATTCAACAAGATGTTATCTGTCCTAAATTTGCACAATAGCTGCCAGCGCCAATGAAAGAAATTGACGACTGACATGGATATTTATCTGGGTGTGTATTACGTGTTTATTTTATCACTTTCGTTGTATCTTCATTAGTTATGCGTGGTTGACCCAGTTTTCATCATTACTGCTATTATTATTTTACGTCCACAGAGTGGGAGAGATAGCTGATAGGAAGCAGTTCGGTTAAACGTTATCGGGATATCTTTTCAAAAATAGGGTTTCCGCTGATGTCCCTTAATACTTTGAAGCTACTGTTAATGTTCCTTTTTAATCCTTCGAAGATAAACTTCATCACGGAGAAAATGATTTGTATGTTAAAAAAATGATTTCATTGCAGAGACACAGCAAGTCAAAATGAGATAATATGGAGAGGCACAAGAGATATTAGGCTTTTAAATACAAACGTAAAATTTATGGAGGATCACAATGTACATAAAACAAAACACTGTAAAGATGGCTTCTCTTTTGTTTTCAACATTACCACTTACCGTATATGTGTACATATACATTTTACGGTTGTAGTAAAATGTAAGAGACACCATTTTTTACACTTCGGAGCGCTTGTTGATGGGTCAACACATTTCACTGAAGCGGAAAGTGGGAACAGCTTGGCGCCTGCTTTGCCATGTATAGAACCAAACGCGCCCGAAGCACGAAATTAAACGCTGATTAAAACAGTCTATTTATGGATTCAACGGTCAGTGCGTTGCCTCTGTTTACGTCCTGTTGTTGTATAGTTCCTGCTCGTATGTGTTTTATCATTAGGATTTCATATTTTCATTTACTGTCGCAGAACAGCTCTCCAAGAGAAGTTATAGATGCAGAATGAATTTACTCAGCAGAATTTTCGAGGAAATGAAGAAAACAAGTATAAACAACTGTTAATTATCATTAAAGGGTAGGACCATGTTCCTTTACCAAGACTCCCTCAAAGAAAACCTTAGTATTTTGCCTCCACGTTTTTTAATTAACATCTCTCCAAATATCTTTTACCTGTAATGTTCGTTAAAACAAAGGAACGTAGTTGAGGATTCCTCATCATGTTGTCATTTGCTTGTAGACAAAGGAGCCATGAAACACATTGTTAGTCACTCGTGGTCAGTAGTAAACCATTGTTACCCAATTTAGGTAGCAGTGTGGTCATACTCTTTGTGTCCATAATGGCTGAACGTATATGTAGAACGGATTGGCCTGAATCAATAAATAACGCTTCTACGTCGAACCAACAAAGGGTGCTGCGACATTGATAAAACAAAAGCATACCATTGCAGCCAGGCGCGTGCACGCTATAACAAAGTCAAACACGTGTCGTGCGAATTATCCGTTATTATGTAACACTGTTAGGTGTTTGCTTATTTATAGGTGTATTTTAGCGGAGCCATTGCGTTACAGCTACTGTAATCCCGTTTTTTTTGTAATATAAATATCTCGGATGGGTTTTGCAGTAATTAGCAATTCTTAATTAGACATCTCGCAGTGCATAGCGTGTAATATAACAGATATTTATTGCGTCAAGAGGTGAAGGTTAACACCTTTATACGAGAGATATAGGCATTGCCCAAGCCGATAGATGCAATATTTTAATGTAGTGTCCATAAATCACAATAGGAGACAAGAAAATTATTGCCCATCCAGTTCCAGGTTCCCACAATCTATACGTATGATACATCTGCGGATCGGCGATCCTATCGAAATAATCTAATTGCTACTACATGATATCCTCGATGGGTAACATTTGAATAAAAAGAATGGGATGGGAACTGCTGGAATCGATGTCTTTATTATGTTGTTTTCCTTATCTAATTTTTTATGAAAGCACAGTTATGTTGGTTGATGGTTATAATAATTTTATATCCTGTAGGAAAAAAATCTGTTGATGTGAATTCTATTCCAATAGGTTAAAAAATTTTTGTCCGATGTCCAATATAATGCAATTAGAATATCTATCATATCCACACTAAAGTTTTTTTCTTAGATACCTCTCTTTAGCATTTTTTTGCTTTAATATCACTACAGGAAAAAATTTAAGGAACAAAAAATTTTCATGACTTTTTTAGTGATTTTCGAAACTCTGGTTCTCAGTGAAAAGTGATTTTGAGTTACAGTTATTGAGCAATCAAAAGAAATACATCGAAAAAAAAATTCCAAAATTTTTTTTAGGACAGTCCATGGACTCACGGAGACCTTCCAAAAATCAAATTGAAGCTGAACAAATAAGCTAACTGACCTCTGTATTGATTGACTTTGAAAAAATGTTCGTGTGTCCGTGGAGAATTCTTTTTCTAGTTGTAATTCTTTTCATTGTCCGATAACTGTGCCTCAAGAAAATAGTTTGTGTAAAGATCTTGAAACTAGAGACTTAAAGTTTTTTCTTCATCTCCATACGACCGTTTTTCACTGATACAGCCTTTTGAAAATCATTTCATGAAAATTTTTTGCTTCTTCAATTTTTTCCAATAGTGCAATATATCAATCCTCACGTCACTGAATGTTTAAATCATCACTATTAAATTGAATGTGCGAATCAGTTATTAGGTCAAGCCATTGAACTCGCCATAGACATTTTTCTTGAACCAAGGAACATCGGCGCTAACCTACTTAATTGTTTTATCAACGCGTACATTAAATCTAAACCAGATGTTAGTTGTAAAAATGGCATTATTACGAGCGCTGGCAATTTTAAAAATCTAGGTCAAACACTTTAAACTCCTTATTCCCAACACATTGCGTCACGGATAAGCTTGTCAAAAGCACGTTATTGTCGTACTTAACTACCTACGTAGATACATGCTTTGTAATGGGCCAGTAAACTGAAACTCAGTATTTTAGCACATATACGGAGAAAATAAACAACAAAAACAAACCACTGCTGTATAGTTGTGCGGTTTGCTCGTGCTAATTTATGTCAATGTGGTAAAAATATTTTGCCATGTGTTAAAAACTGTTAAATTTGTCGCTCGGCTAGTCAAATATACCGGTTGCTTCTCAATGTTAAATATACTGACGCTACGCCTACGTGTTTACCGAAAATTTTATTTTTAATTGTAGTCTAATTCGCTAATGGGTATGCGAAACATGTAAATTAGTCCTGAAAACGTGTCGTTTTCGGGGGGAAATTCAATAGCGGTGACCTAAAACGGACGTTGAATAATACTGTTGTGGGTAATAGTTTATTATTCGTATATTCTTTATTTCTCTGCAGTATTTAATATGCATACGTTCATTAACGAGTATCTGCATAGATACATTTATAACTTGTACATTTCCTGTTTCTTGGTATGTAGTACTTCCTATTGATCAGATCTGAATAAAATAAAACATTGATATGAGTAGCATGTTTTGTTGGTTAAGGAAATTTATTTAGTTAAACTGTTACAAGAGTTTTTCATGTGTTAATTGATCAATATAAATGGAGGAATGGAATAGAACTGCACGGAAAAGGATCATTAGTCTTACAGATACAGTTTTTTTTTCTCTTCTGTGGTCTCTAACTTTAATCTATATATGTATTTACTCACTACTAACCTAAAAAACAACAAACATTTTAAATCAACGACATTTTACAAACTGCTGAACATATTTATATAATAACTAGCAACCCGCCCCGGCTTCGCACGGGCAAATATAAAATAGCCTATGTTACTCCGAGGAGATGTAGCTTTCGGTAAAATTGGTTGAGTAGTTTTTGAGTTAAATCGTAACAAACAAAAAATCAATCATCTTTCATCTAATGCGACCCTAATATTAATTTTAAAATAATTCACGATATATCTATATATCTAAAGACAACAAATGAATTCAAAACTAAAAATGCAAAACCTTTAAATTTAAAACAATGTAGGTAACTACCAACAATGTGAAAAAACGAATTAAATTAAAGTACCTATGTTCTGGACTATCAATTTTAATTAATAAGTTAGTAGTTAGGTATCTAACTACGTAAAGAAAACAAACACAAAACAAAAATGCGACTATGAAGATTTAAATGATTCACAATAAGAAAAAAAAGATAAACAAATTATTATTAAAACTCAATGAAATAAAAGTATGTTTGCAAGTATCTATGTATGTTCCGACTACCTAAAGACAACAAATACAAAACAAAAATGTGACCTTAAAATATTGAACGCAATTATAACCTTCCAACAACACCCAGAAAGAAAACACAGTCGTCAGTCGTCACCTCCATTCGCTCCAAGTCAGTTTATTAAAGGATCACGCGCGCGTTATCGTTCGGCTTATTAACTAAACAGTAGGCAAGACGGTGCGGGGGGAGGGTCAGCGATCACATCAAGCAAAGCGACGCGCTTGAATTTTATTCTCGCGTCCTTAATTTTTTTGCGATTACTCCTAAGATATTCATTTAAATTATATGGTGTAAAAGAATAAAATAATGTGCATGAAATGCTTAAAGCCTCTAACTTATTTATTAATACCGTATTTGTGTAAATAGCTTTTGCATTACCGCTTTATAATTGCCAATTTTTTAAAGTATTAAAATGGATATAGGTAGTATGTTATCTTTAACATATAGACACATGTCATCGCGGACTTTTCTGTAGGCATATATAAGATACACAATTCCACCATACATTGATACACTACATAAACTTTCGGACTCCCCCGGCTCGGACGCGAGGCGCGGGGTCACGGGGCGTCCGCGCGGCCCGGTCGGCGAATCACGGCGACACGAAATTAATTTCGTTGGGCATTATTTTGATTTTGCTATATCTCCTAAGGTATTCATTTAATTTGCATGGTGTAAATGGAAAAAATAATCTTCATGAAATGCTCAAGCCAACTAACGTATTTAAAATGATAAGGATTAATACGGTATTTGTGTAAATAGCTTTCCAATTACCGCTTTATAATTGCCCATTTTTTAAAGTATTAAAATGGATATTCGCGGACTTTTCTGTAGACCTATATAAGATACACAATTCCACCATACATTATTTTGTTATATCTCAAAGGGTTTAAGCAGCGTTTTCGTTGAAAGCTCCCAGACGGCTTATTTTTTTCGGACACCTCCAACAAATATCGTTAATGTATACAAAAATTTAACAAATTATATACTAAAACCTTCCTCGAGATCCACTCTATCCATTGGTGAAAACAGCATGAAAATCGGTGCAGTAGTTTTTGAGTTTATCGCGGACAGACAGACAGACAGACGCGGCGGAGAACTTTGTTTTATAATATGTGGTTATTCAAAGTCTCAAGAAAATTATTCTTTCTTAATCTGAATAACAAATTTAATTTTATTGCTTTAAACCGAATAATATAATCATTCTAATATATATTCAGAGCATACATCGATATGATCCAATAAAAATTAACTTAGTCTGTAAACACTAATTTCAGTCCCCAATAATTTAGAATTTCGTTATAGAGCTATAAAAAAGTTATATATTAGTTTACCGTTACTCTGACTTTTATGTTCAAAAATCGAAGCGATATTACTTTTCAAATTCGTGTTATGGTTTACGTAATGAATACATATATCAGTCCGATGATACATTTTATTACTTAAAACTATATCTTGTTATTATAAGATTGAAGTATCGGTTTTAAGACACTAATTTCAATATTTTTCAGCATTCTCATACACCAGTACCTCCCCAGGAAGCAGCAGTAGTTCTGCCTCCTACAGATCAACTCCATCACCACCACCCAGAGCATACTCACCTCAGTCCGCACCTCTTTCTTCAAGTTCGGTTTCCGACGAGGGCATAGTGATGGATTACTATCCGGATGACTTACCTCGCAAGAAGAAGGTAGGAATTTATATAATACAAGAAATAACATGTATATTCTGTTGCTCTTTCAATATTACTTACCTTTCTCCACTTTTTTTACAAGATCAGTTAGTTCAAGGAAATATTTGCAAGTTTGTATCTAACAGTAACCATATCCATACATATGTTTATAATTTGCTGTACAGGAACGCACATCTATTTTTGCTTTAAATAACGGTGAAAAGCGCAAGGCAAGACTTAAGGTAACCTACTTTAAAGATGTAATTACAACACGCTTAAAAGCCAGTTTATTAGCGAGTCGTTAAGTTGAAAATAAAAAAATGGATAATTTCACAAGTCCGTGGCGTTTCTTTTTAGACATTTTTACTATATCACGACTGAAACGGTTCTAAATCTTTATGTAAGAGCTACTTAGGCATGACCACAGTCAGCTCGGGTACCTAGCTGGAATATGTCAAGGAAATGCTAATAAATATGCCTCCAGGACTGGAATACTAACGCTAGAATTTTAATTAATGGAGGACTATCCATGACAGATTTCTATTTTCCGCAACAATCAATAAATCTTGGGCACGTCTTCCTCATAATGTGAAAGTGGTCAGTAAATGTTGCATCAATAGTAAAAGAATTTTAAATAGCATTTTACTTCGTAAAAGTTGCCGGTCGCGGTTCGGTAATTTTTTATATAACGGCTACAAAATCTGCAATTAATAATTCGAATTCAATTTACTCTGATTACGCCAGACGGGTCCGAAAATATTTGGTAACGTTCTGTTATTGTTGGAACCTTTTACTTTTTAATTCCCACTGGCAATAAATGGTCCATTTGCCTTAAACAAAACTGTTGCTATGCGCTGAAAATATTCATTAAGACCTGGTTAAAAGTATTTTTCATTGCTAATAATTTTATTGGTACTCTCTGATAACTAACTTTTAGGCGGAATTATACTTTATGTTTCACTGTAGCTTGTTTATTACTAGGAAATGGAATAGGAACATAACGTCATATCACTAGGGCGAAATAAGCGGACCTAAATATTATCGTCCGCATTTTGACCCTATTGTGTACCTTTCTCTTCCGTCAGGGTAGAATAGTAAATGTGCCTTGTATAAATGAACTAACTAATGAATGTACAAAGTTTATTAACATTAATATTTGATGTATAACAATAATTTGCTTTAAATTAATAACAACAATCTTTTACAACCGTCTTTTACGAAAGTACAATTTGGCAAGGAACCTTTAACAGTAACACCAGAAAAACTACCTAAATTTTCTTTGCCATCAAATAAAAAATGTTGTTCATTTTCCCTCACAGTCAATTCAGAAAAATTGTCATCACTAGTTCTTTCGACTCCTGCTGTTAAACAAGATACTTTTTTCTTGGGCATTATGCTCTCTTCTACATATCCTGATTCTACAGTATCACTCTTCTATTTTCTATGTCTTTTCAATGTTATCAAATCTGCACCTGCATCTACGAGAAAAGTTGCCGATGTACGACGCAAACAATGACCTGTGTACATTTTAGCATCTGCGTAGCCGATATATTTTACTATCCTGGACGGTGTGCTACCGATGGTATTTTTTCCTATTAGTTGCGCAGTACATCGACCATTTCGATATGTCAGAAAAAAACCGCCGTTCTTTAATTTCTTTTGGTTCCAAAGATATATACTTTCCATACAATTGGAGAGCGTGCATTTCATTTTCTTCCTCAATAGTAAAAGATTTTGGTACTTCAGTTTTTGTATCCTTAATTTTTACTACAATAACGATTCCTTCGTCATCTATATCATCTATCGAGAGCTTTACCAACTCATTCATCTCTCCTTAGTCCTCCAAAAACACATATTACTAGAACAACCCACAATAATAAAAACCTATTAAGCACATGCAATAATATAGCAAATTATTTCCTATAAATAATATGCTCTCTTGTCAATATCTTAGATTTTTTGGGATATATCCTTTCGATATTTGTTTCAAATAATCTTCTATTCGATGTGGTCTCCAACATTGAACACTTTATCCACAATGTGTTAAGATTGAGTGATTCTGACTATAAAAAATACAAATTATCAAAAATATTATAAATATTTCTTTAAACTTTAAAATGATAAAAGGTAATACACACCAGTTCACGGAAATATCCCATTAATATAGTTTCCCTTGTCACTTAATTTCTGCTTGTCCAAGTGTCAATACGTTTATATTCTTTACCAAGTAATTTAGATTACTTAGGTAGTAATTCTTCATTGGCTTTATTGGCTCTAGCAGCAACTATCGTTGGAATATTATCTATCCTGCCTTTTCAATATGTCTCCTCAGAATCAAACATCAAAGTATCACAATCTACAAATTTGCGGGTGTCGTAGATATATCTTGGATACATCATTTATATATTAAAAAACTGTTTTCATTCTCATTTAGATTTAATTATTAAACTTAAAATAAATATAAAATCAGATGTCTAAGTAAAAAATAAAACGTTGTATGCACCACGGGAGATATTAGGATGATTATGCCCTTGCAATCTGTCGCCTGCGAGCATAATCATCCCTGTATCTCCCTTGGTACATAAGTAACTAACTGTATGTCAATCTATTTAAAATGAAGCTATAAAATGTAAGAATAAAATTCAGACAATTTGTAGAATACCTACAAACTAATCAGCAACTAAAGATAGTACCACAAATAGAAAACAGAGGTGTCTGATACGAACATATGAGGATATCTACCAAAATATTTCAATTTTTAAACTGTGTTATGACTAATGACTACACAGTTGCTAATACGAAATTGCGTTATCATGTGGTACAACTTGCGTATTTTCCTCCAACGCAATCTGATAAACTTAGGTGTGTCCCAATGCCACGTCCTTGAGTCACTCCTGATTTTATTGTATGTAAATTATTCACCAAATTAATTTAAACAATATGATACCCACTGTATCCAGTAATAATACTAATTTTGAAATAATCGTTTATGGTGCTTGGCAATATCCTATTGTGACATTCAAATATTTCAATATTTACCATAGTGGCTGAAATTGGTTATCAATGAATGTTGGAACCAAAACAATTGCAAGACGGTAAACAATAATAAATTCGGTAGACTCGTCTGTGAAAATAGCTGCTGTTTGGCAGTAAAATGCATCTAAATTTAAACGCACATAGGAAATAACAACCGAAATAATGTTAAATATTTATTAGACATTGTCGTGTTATGTTTTAAGCGCCTGTTCAACGCTTCGGTAATTCTTCATTAGCATTATTTTAAAACTGACGTCTGCCTGAGTGCCTGACAAGTAAAATACAGTTTAACGTGTAAATAAATATGCAAATAAACTAGACACAAGATACTCTCGTCATTGTTATGAAATTCAAGTTAATTATTTCAAGATGTATTCTCCAATGTATTCGTTCAAGATATTGGGTGCAGTACGTCCAAATGGAACTAAATTCGGCATTTGCTTTAAAAAAGTATTGATGAATATGAAACAGTTGTTCATTCATAAGACATATTGCAACTTACCACTCCCAAATCCCGCCTTCAATGGAAGTTCAAAATAATGCGGACAATTGAGAAACAACCACTCGGCAAATTTTGGAATTGATGGCTACTGGCAGCACATCGTTGCATCTAAATATAAGCGACCGTGGAAAATAGTTGGAATTTGAATGGAAACCATAGCCGCGAAGAGTGAGCATCAGTAGCTGCTAGTCGCGGGTTGATAATAGCCATTGCGTAATCCCATGGCAGATCGGGTTAGGTGCAGCTCGCCGGCCGGCGAACATCGGATCTATGACGCCTCGGATCCGGCGAAACAAGCGGCTGGCAAGGTCTTAACTATTTATGTGCTTCCATCAAGGTTTGCGATGGCAGGCGTTGGCCCGGACCAAAGCGTGTTACAGTTTGCATGGCGTCGCATACACACCAAGCCTTGTTGCCAAGTAACGCCTAAGACAGAGGACGGACAGACAGCGGTTGAGTTATTTACAAGGCGGCATTTCAAAAAATATCAGCTAAGTAATAATTCAGTTACAAATACAGAACTCACACGATTGTAAATTTTTTTATTAAATTAGAAAACAATGTTTTTGTTGTGCTTCTGTAAGAAACCAGTTTCTTTAACTTCGTAATCATTCTTAAGTCTGTGTTTTCCTAAATTGTCTTTCAAGAGTCCAAAGTTAATATAATAGGTACGTATTAATGTTGTATGAAGAACAGCAGTAAGAAGGCGTAATTTTTCATGAAAAGAAAAAACGTCTTTGGTCTATATCGCAGATTAGTATCGCCTGGCTTAAGCATTTCCACCAAAAGTGCGTTTCCTCTTTGTTTATCTTTTTTTTGAGTGTTCCAAAGCAGCTCCATCCACATCCTAGGAAACACGAACTATAAAAAGAGTTTTGCTGTCATTACACGAGATCTATTGGGCAAAGTCTATCCGATATTTTTCTCTTTCTTAGACATTATGAATATCCTTTCCTGAAGTTTTTAAAAGTCCCTTGTCCAATATACTATGGGTATGTCACCTTGCTGGTATTAGGCTAAAAAATTGGAATTTTAGAAAATATTACAAATACACTCCCGGCAAAAAAAACCGACCACCCTAAAATATTTCACAAAAGTCCCCTTATCTTCTTAGTTCATAAGCCAGTTAGTAACCTAAGCTAGCTCTTTTTCATTATCAATGCTTTAAGATGATTGTTCCACATCTATGTAAGCTTAATTTTAATTATACAAGCCGAAATTCCTTTTTCAACGACATTAATATGCTCGCGTAAATCACACAGCAGACTATGCATCATTTCTTATAATTAATGTTCTCTAAAAGGCAAGTAGGCTTTTGTACATTGTTTTTGGAATTAAGTTCGACACTCAACGAAAGTTTTCACTCGATAACAATGCCGTTAACTGTGTTGCTGATGCTATTCAAGTTGTTGGATTGACTGAAGATGGACGTAGTCAGCGTTGTGTCTCGTTCATTGGTAATATCTAGTAGGTACTATCGTTCAGGATGAGTGGAATTGGTATCTGGAGACTGGCAGAGTTACGATACGACCAGCATCCAGAAGAAAAAGAGTAACAATGGTGCTTGAAAATTGTTTCGTTGTTTTCAACACACTGAGGGATCGCAGGTCAATAGCAGTTCAACTTCAGCATCGCCTTCTAACAGCGTGGGGGGTTCAAGTAATATGAGATGATTATTAGGAGAAGGCTTGTAGAAAATAGTTTATCTTCACCAAGGCTGGCCACAGGACCACAATTCCTACTTAGGCATCGAAGGGCACATCTTCTGTTTGCACGATTACATGTGGCAACTGGATTCCTCGGCAATGGAGTGAAGTTCTTGTCTGCGATCACTTGATGGTCGGGAAAGGGTGTGGGGAAGACAAAATAAACGATATTCAGACTGCACCATCTCTGAACGAGTATCTTTTAAAGGAGGTACTGTTATGTTGTGGGCATTTCTACGGAGGCACGTACCGACCTCATATTTGTGGATAATGGAGCTTTAAACTTCCGCAGATATGTGGAAGATATTCTTCAAGAAGCTGACATTCCATTTTCGTATTTTATTGGAAATGGCTTCGTTGTAATGCACGACAACGCCAAACCACACACTCCACGAATCGTAACTGAATACTTAAACGAGGTAGGTATTCGTAGAGTTGATAGGTCCACATGCAGTCCGGACCTTAACCCAATTGAACATCTTTGGAATGAACTTCATGGGGCTATTCGTCGTCGCCCACTCATGCCACAGACTATTCAAGAGCTAAGACTGGCCCTTCAAGAATAATATAAAGCAATTCCCCAAATACGCTTAAGAAATTTGGTTGACTCAATATCACGACGGTTGAATGCCGCAATTAAGGTTCTAGGAAGTTATACACGCTATTAACAATAACCAGGAGGTCCATTAAAAATTTACCACAATTTTTTAGACGTAAGAAAAAAGTGTATTTTTGTTTCGTTTCTTTTATTGGTTTAACTAAATTTAATTTCGTCTTAAATAATTTTATTTCTTAGTTATTCGTTGCAACCTGAATCGATAATGAATGGTTCTACAACCAAATATCAATTCTAAGTTACATTAATTAATATTTAGTTGCTTTTATGAAATATTTTAGGGTGGCAGGTTTTTTTTGACGGTGAGTGTATGTATATTCAGCCTCTTGAACAGTATCGAAGGTATGATTGAACGATTGAAGTTTTTATGTCTCCTCTATCATTTCATTCCCGTGAAATATCAATTTTAAGATAAAATAGAGTTACTTCAACTTTTAATACAATTTGTTTTTTCATATACTAACCTTGGCATCTCGAATGATGCCTACCTTTCAAATGGAACGATCCTGTTAATTTTTACTACACTTTCGAATTTCAATAAAATTGACAACACATAAACGCATCTCTATCGCCATCAGAGGCCTATCTTGAGCCCCTAAAGACCGCTCAGGGTACTGGAAAAATACAAAATTTTGCTAACTTTCGAATTTTCAAGACAAGTCGCCCTAGCTGTATACAGGAAGCCTCGAAATTACAAAGAAGGTCATCTAAGCCATCATGACGACACAAGCAGAAGGGTTCGAGGATAAAAAGATTCTCGACAGTTTCGAGTCCCACCAAGCAAAGCACCGAGAAGCAATCTTACAAGTGTACGATAAGGGTGTTCAAACATCGACGCAGGGGATGTACTGTTAATTATTTAGCAGCAAGTTTCTGGCGAAGTTGTGAAATCAGCTTCAGAGCTTTATAGCACTTTTTACAGATTAATACAGCGATTAAACGATTTATTAATTTTAAACAAACTTTCCGTTTCTTTATGAGCTCCGATTGTCTGCTAGTCTTTAGTAGATAAAATATATTTGCTATCAACTTCCAGTTATTGTATTCTGTGAATATGAAAAATAGTAAATGGACACAAAACCAGTGCTAAACTAAAATGAATTTATAATTATTTTAATTATATTAATCAATTTTGATCCACATAGCAATTGACCAATATTAAAAAGTGCATTTAAAATGAATGAAAGTTTAAGAAAAACCCAAATCAGTCAGTATTTATCAACTAGATTTATATCTGCTATTAGATACAATAGCGTACTATATTTAAAAATATCGTATATTTATTTCCCACCTACGCAACTGCTTCCTGTGCGTGCTTCTGAAACATAAATAGCACCATTTAACAACGAATACAAGTTGCCTAAATATCATTATTATTCCGACTAATCCTCCATTATTATCTAACACAATTAATCGTGCACTTGCCACCGCATTTTTTTTGGCAAGCCAATTTGCAATTTCAAGTTGCGCGGCTCGCGTTCCACAGCGCTAGTAGTCGCCAACATTCAAACGGAGAACTGCGTTTCACATTGGCACGTGTCGCCTCGTCAAGGACAATGAGATATCATGAGCGCGATTTAGCTTTCTTGCCTACCCACCAGCGTCCTAGGAAACTGCGAGACGTCCACAAAAATTACTGCGTCGATTATCGGTTCTCAAACAATGTTGTTTACGGGATTTTAGAAATGCTGTGGGGGAATTCAACCGTCCCGATTAATTCTGAGAAGTGTTTATTGGGCCTAAGGATCAGTGAGGATGTGAGGAAACGGCAAGTGGTATGGTTTGTGTACTGAATTCGATTGTAATTCGGTTGGATGTGTATCGGATACGTCTTAGATAAGGCGCTAGACTGAATTTTGGCAAATTACCTGGATTACAGCCGCTCGTGGAGAGAACTAAGGTCAAAATTAATGAGCTGTGTAACTTGGAATGTTTTTTTATTGAAGATCTTTTAATTAGGAACATTCCATTTCCATATTTGAATTTCTAATGCACCAGCTGATGACTCAATTTGTCACTTTTGAATTAACCATTTAGTTATAAAATAAAATTTGTAGTTCCCATAATTACGGAGATTAATCGAACCTTCTCCATGCATTTATCTCATCAACAAAATTAATATAAATACATAACATTTAAATTTATTGTTTTAAACAGTTTAGGAATTTTCGTCTTTCCTATTTTAGTAAATTCATTGTCCATCTATAAATTTACCTTCACCAGATGCACCAAGCAACAGCAGTCTATAAGCCTAATAAAAATCTATTTTTAAACAAGATCTATCCGCCAAGGTGAAACCTAATATTGGTAGTATTTCTAAAATGTCATCGCATGAATATGTAATCAAGCGAATTTTAAAAGCGGCTAATTATCCTTGAACGCAACCTTATCACTACCTGTACGCGTGTCAATACACGAGGATTGGAACCGGATCATCAGTTTTATCAGAAGATCGCCTCGCTAAATGATAAGTCCCGCAACTCCGCGTACACGGTCGCCAACAAAACAAAACAGAGTTACCCTTGGCCATCAGAACCTACTATTCCAGGTCATCAACCCACACCGGGCTTGCTGGGATGAATCCACAAAGTCAGCGACCTTCGGGTATCCAGTACAGTGAAAGCGAAGATTGTTTTTAGAAATCACTTAATTTCAAATAATACTGCGCAATAACTGCTGCGAATCGACATGTTACACATGCCTGCCTTCCGGTGTCTTATAGAAATTAGATTTGCGAACGTATAGGTGTAACTGACAGTACCGCAACCACCTGTTGAATAACGCCGGTCGGAATTATTTACATAACCTCAACTGTTTCCAACTAAAATGGCTAAATTAAGCGTATTCGCATTTTTATGTGATTGCTGGTTTACCGTTACCAATAAAGGAAAAGTTGATCAATTCTATTTTAGAAATATCTTAGTTCTATACTAAATTTCCCACGATTTAATTCAGGAAGTAGCTATCTAGCCAATATCTAAGCTAAACATTAATTATGACATAATTATGACTCGATGTTTATTGGGAATCTTATCGATGACAATGTATGAGAAACACTACAATTTTTCAACGAAATAGGAGATTATTTTTGTATTACTACTGCGTTTGTGGATGGACAAACTAACCTCGATAGTACTTGGAAATCAGCAGACTAAATAATTTCTCACAGATCAAATTTGATATAAAGTGTTAAATATACTTGACCTGTTTGTTGATAAATATTTATTTTAACTTTTACTACGCCGTATGTTACTATATTTGGCCGGGAATTATACACAATATTTTATGTGGGCTGGAGATACACCAGGGTTTGTCGTAATATTTTTATTGATGTTTACATTTGAGAAAAAGAGACAGATGAATTCAGTAATTACGTATACGTTTACATGGATCAACTTTAGGAACGTTTCTCTTTTCCACTCTAAAATTATCTTTTCGAACCTCGAACACGATCCTGCCAACTCCAAAATACTCCTGAAGTTAGAATCATTTAAGAAAAACCACTGACATGGTAACTTACTGTAATGATATAAATTTAACACTGTTGATATTTTGGTGCTACATCAATCCAGTTCTGATGAGTAACTTCAGACATTTACATTTTTTGTTAAATTTATATATTTTTACGTTCATTAAAGTTTTTACATCTTTTTCGATGAAAGCATATATTTAAATAAGGGATTTTACTGTTAGCTTATGAGTACACAGTTTTACTTGCTTTTAAGTCCAAATGTTGACGAGTTTGGGTTAGTTTTAAGTTACCTACCACAACTTGGATAGGAAATTACTCATAGCCAAGGTCAATATTTTCGTTCTTAAAAATCGACTTAACAAACAACACTGGCCACTCTAATTATACCTTTTTGAAATGGAACATGATCCGACTTGGCAGACAGTATCTCGGTAACATTTTCTGCGTTTAAAATACATAATTTCCCCGAATAAACTACGCAGCACTAATAAAACAGTCGGTTAAATCTGGAATAGCGGTAAAACCAATATTTGTAAGTCTTCCTTCTGCGTCTGACTGTTATCCGTTTTAAGAATTCCTACACCAGTTCATTAAATTTTAAAAATACCTGCCCGATGGGTAGGTACGTACAAAGGCGTGCGTCACACTTGACGCCTGCAGTAAAGATAAATGCTTTGATATAAATAGCTGGGTATTATGCAATAATGGTTCAATAAATACGCGTATATTTACCTTACGATGTCGCATTTAGCAGAGATCTTATCGGGTAGGTGATCGGATAAGCTTTAATCTTCCAGACCACGTCGCGGTGCATCTGATTAGAGTGCATACGCATATATATATAGCGACCGGCACCGAGCGGGCGGTGGTGAAGACGTGACGTCACTCGCATAGTCACAAAGAAGTGTTGTGTATCTCTCCGAGGGGCTAGAGTGGGGTGCCGGGTGCATCGGGGCATTGCCCCCACAATGTTTACATCGCAATAGGGCCGCTCTGGAAGCAATGAACACCGAACTCCCCACGTGCGTCGCGGTCACTTGATTGCCAACTGAGGTTACAGTAGCGATGTTTTTCCGCAGGTAATTCCATGTGAATTCTCTAATTGACGGTACTGTTGTTGTTCTCGGTAGGTAGTAATTATTTTCGTATATCAGCTCTTGGATTTATTGTTCTCCTGTCGGAGGGGGAGGGGATGGTCTTTTCGTTGAACTCTCTGACTAACCAGTTCCAGGATGTAGTTTTTTTGCCTACGTGTAATTCTATTTTTCCAGTGACTGCAGCGTTTTGTACTTTTTACCTGCAGCAATTATAAAGTGCATTTACCTCATTTTTTTAGTCAAGGTTAAAAGCAAAAGATAATAATTAATCGCCAATAGAAAATGACGGTTTTGGTGCAGCTGCAATGAAATACGTAGAATTTATCACTAATCCATAACAACATAGTCAAACAAATACAGATATACACTCATAAAAATTGTAAAATTACAGACTAGATCTTTGGTTATTATGACGCTACATTAGCACGTAATTTTACACTCCATACTTCATACTTTCATATTCAAGAAAACTAGATGATGCTTGAATTAGTCTTAAGTCTCTCTAACTATAAGGAATAATTTTCTTGTATAAAATGGGTTTCTAATTTCACAAAAACATTCTTCATTTATTTTCTGAGCAAAAAAATCTTATCTAGATTATTCATTGATGTGAAGATTTTTTGTTTTGATTTGGATTTTCTCCCAGTTCCTAATAGGGCATATTTTGATATGCAATCCTTGAACCATTTCCAGGATAGCGGCCACTTCTTGTGAAAGCAATAAACTAAAACAAAATATAATGTAACTATAAGTATAATAGGTATTAAATAGGAAGCTACAATCCTGATGTCTATGTGGAAAAGTGTGAAAGTTCAACATGGTTAATATTGATATTTCGCACACTCTTCAATCATACTAAATGAAGATTTACATAATTTCGACGACTTACAACGGTATATATTTATAATAACATATTTAGGTATGTTACACACATTATTACGCCCAAATTAATCTAATCGTGTGGTCTGCTAGACTGCTAGCTGAGTTTTCTACACACATGAACATGGTAACACCACACCGCATTATCATATAATTAATCTGATTGGTTGAGCCAAAACAAGTCAATGTCACACTTTTATTCTTATATTTACATTAAATATGGTAAAAACACATAAAAAATAGAAGTAAAACATTTTAAAATGGAACAATACAACGTAAAAAAGTAACAATTAATGAAAAATATATTCACTCAAACGTGTAATACTACACAATGTATTATGTATGTTTATTCCAATTATATTTTTTGTATAAAACCATTACAAATAGGTAATGTACCTACAATAGTTTACATAAATTCTCACGATTTCCATTAGTGTAGGCACAATATTTTTGAAAACCTTAATGTATGATGCGCTACACAAACATATTTGTATGTCATGTGAGTTATTGTGGTCTGTATCAGTACATAAAGTGAAAAATGTAATTAATAACCATTATTTACCGAAAACATGTTTTCGTAAAGGTACCACAAAGATATTTGCGTGCGTACAAGATTATTTGCATGCTGCTTTGGAAATCGTGAGGTAAAATATTGGAAATATCTTCTACAAACAGGAAGTGACTGATATTATCAGTCCGTTTGATACAACTAACAATCTTTTCTGTTCTATTTAACACGCATGTAGCAACACAACAAAAAAAAAATTTAAGAAGCTAAAACGTATGTACCTATATCGTTTAAACAAGGGTAGAGACGCATTCTTACAAAGTTCGTCTCCCAACTGTAACTGTATTCGTAGACGTCTGTCTCTCGCATTATTCCAATCCAAACAAACCAAATCTGAAAACTAAAATAGTTCTTTTTTTACCTCGGGGGGACCCTCTGCTTGAATAAGTATTAGGGATGCTTCGCTGCAACCCCTCGATGAAGGCACATGTTTGGTATTCTACCTGTTGAGGTTCATTGTACTCGCTGACGCTGCAGGGAACTTATATGACGTCTCCACAGCGCTTTTTGGGTAAGGTTTAATTTCGTCTAATCGCACACCTGCCCCCCGAATACCTCGTTGGCGTTTAATCTTGGTTTTGGGCTGTAATTAGCTTATACACTATTATTATCTGTTTTTATATTCCTTATTGTCCATGGAGGGCAACTTTTAAATAATAAATTATGTAAATTACATTGCATTTCAATATCGAAGTTTACAAAATCATTATCATATTTTCCGTGACTATCACTTAACATTAATTATCTATTCATTGTTATTATCAGTAAGCAAAGTCTAGTCGTAATCCCTACTCCATTGTTAAAACAAATTAGAAACATATTAGGCGCATTCCTACTTGTTCCACTTTAAACAATCTATTATAATTAGCGTTCATTGGATGAACCATTTTTACGGTTATTTAGAAACCGTTTGTTCCTTATAAACACTTTAACATATTTCCTAACTGTTCATTTTCTTTTTAGGAAAGAAATAAACAACACATACGTGCATGCTGGCGAAAGTGTATTTCGTAGTTTTTGGGTCAATGTTAAATTTTACCTCTAGTTGCATCACAATCATTACTCTGCAAATAAATATCACTTCCTATGACGACAATATTTGAACAGATACAATGTGTCTCGTGGTAATTATCAGAATATTGTGCCATTTACGATTATGCATCTAATTAGTTGATTATTATTTACGCGAAAAGTTAACAAGTGCCATGTGTATAATTTGAAAATAAAATACAGATGACAGTCACAAAAATTAAGAGATTATGGAAAAATCTCAAATTTTTGGGTGATTTTTAAAAAACTGCAACTTGGAGCGAAATGGTCGTAGAAAGAATCAAAACAAAGGATGGTTTGGAGTCTAAATTTTTTTTAGCGTCTGCCGCTTTTGAGTAATCATAAGAAAACTACCAAAAAAAATTTCCAAATATTTACTTGTCTTTAAAAAGGTCTATGGTCAATTTATTTACAATAGTTAACGTTTTTTTGATGAAGCAAATATGTATTACTGCTAAAAAACCATTTTCAACTTAAAAAAAATTAATAAAAAGTGAAAAATGACTCACTACATTGAATTTCAGAAAAAATTACAAATTTAAATATTCCGGGTACTTGGAAAAAAATCTGCGCTTTGAAACTATCAGGGTTGCTTTAGGACACTTTGAAGTTAAAAAGTTACATAATACTTATCCTCAGTTTTTCCATTATTTGCAAAAGTTATTCAAATATTCCTCGACGACTCAACGACAAATCATCATACAGAGCTCCGGAACCACTCAAATTGAAGAAAATTAAATTATCTAAGAGCTTTGCTATGAAATTACCAAAAAAGATTTATTGACGTCTATAGACCTTTTTAAAGATAAGCAAAAATTTGGAAATTTTTTTTTCGTTGGTTTTCTTATGCTTAGGTACCCAAAAACCGCTAACGCTAAAAAAATTTAAACACCAAATTTGAAAACTAGGAACTTGTGGCTTCAATTTCCTTTTCTTTTTTGTTCTCTCTACGACTATTTTTATGACTAGTGTATTATCACGAAGATCAGGAACAGGGACATTGGATAAACGAGAACTTTTATTCCAGCAACAGTTAATAATGTACGAGAATAACGTCGACGACACTGAACTCTAAATCCATGCATGATCTAACAACGTACTGCAGTTCGATATTCCAAGAAAAAGTCACAATTTCTCCTAAACTAAAACAAAGGAATGGCGCAGACAAGGAGAGCAAGGGCAGGACTTTGTGTTGGTGTTGTCTCTCTCTCTCTGTGTGTGCCCCGTTTAGATCGAAGTGGGTTGTGACGTTACAACATGGCGGCCGGATCGATATGTTTATAGACACTGCCACGTGCAGAGCCTCGCATCGCTTCAAAGGACTAGGTCGTAAGGACCAAAATTGGGCATTTTCTTTGTCCTTGCCACGCCGTACCCTTGGCATCGCTGCATCCTTACAAACAAAGGGGTTAGAGTTGTGTGGTAATTACTGACAGTAATCAACATTTCGACATGTACATACAAAGTACCAAAAAAGGTAATTTTACATGATGAAATCGTAAACGTGAATCAAAAGGTAAATAGAGAGCATATACGTAATGCAAGTTTGAGGTAATCATTCAGCCAGGATAATTTTTTAAAACACGTCAATGCAATACTATACGTCTACAATTTATAATTATACCTAATAGTAATGGAGGTAATCTTTATACTGTCACTCAGTAAAGACTACTATTTACGCAATGCTAATACCTAATAATGATGGCACATAAACTACAGACTTGATTTTGTAGATAAACGAATATGTAGGTATAATCGCAATGTTATGATAAAGTGAGAATTTTTTTTCACAATTAGTATATTTAAATTGCAACCATGACCAAATTTACAAATCTGTACCTCAGAGCTAAACTGTATTAAGTGCCAAAAATGAAATTTTACAGGAGAGAAATTTAAAGATTTAAATTTTGCTTATCATTCCATGACTTCGAACTCTTACTTCTCCTTGATAAAAAAAATTAATATGATGTGAAGTTATACGTCTATTTTAATATTATTTATTGTAATTTAAAGAATAATTTTCTATTCGTATTTTTTTTTCGAAAATATGGAGTTAACACTATTTGGCACAAACATGATTTAGGGATTTTATATTATAATATTTACTAGTTGTGCGATAATACTGAGGATAATACTGATAAAAACTACCAGTTTAATTTTTTTATTGAAATAGTACACACAACAAAACAATAAATAAACTACATTCAATAAATATGTTTAAAAATATAAACATCAGATAATATTCGTAAAAAAACTAAAGTTTAAATAAACCAACAACACATTTGATTCTTAATAAACTGCATAGAAAAAACAAAAACAAATGTAATTATTATTCTTTAAACAGAAATGTCGCCTTTACATGTCATCAGTCACTTTTTCAATAACTAATAATTTACCAGTTATCACAACACTACACAAACACGTCTACACATGATGAATGTGGATATAATACTATAATAAAGTAAACCAACATGATCTTGATATGTGTGGAGTTAATACTCTGAAGTCAAACTAATAGAATATTAACTCCACATATACACCTGTTTGGCTCGGACTAAATTGATGTAACAAGGAACTTAATATTGTGGAAATGAAACACGGTTAATATTAAATACACATACGATTGTCTAGCTTGGAGACAGGTTGGGACTTATTATTATTTAGCACTATCTATCTTCGAAAATATAATGAGTGGGAGTTATTACTGTTTATCACGTGAAAGAGCATAAGAAACTGTGTTAGGCTGTCAAATAATCCCATTTTCGTAAAAAATGGAGTTAATACAGTTTAGCTCTGTGTTACAGAAATGCAATTTAAGTTTATAAGTTCTTATTCTTATTTATCTGCACTATAAACAAGAATTTTATGTTATTAATATAATGCAATATCTCAACTTTTTATCACAAAACAAAAATTGTTACTTGCTACAACTTGTTTAAGTGCTGGTGTAAAAAGCAATAAAATAAAAATCACGATTGCATGCAATTGGAATAAGATATTTTTTATGTCATATATTAACAGCTACCGAAACTTACTGCAGGACAGAGAAAGTCACTATTACCCAATAACGACGGAACACTAAATATTTTATTTATTTATTTTTTTCAACTAAATTTCGTTACGTCAACATAAAATTTAATGGTACATAATTACAGGGCATGCCTCGTGAAGTAAAAAAAAACAGTATAAAATATCACTGATATGTAATCTTTTAATTACGAGTTTCCAACTCACGCCAGTCGTAATTTTGAAAATGGGCACCCTAATTACCCCCCTCAATCGTCGGAACCGCGCACGCACGTTTTAAAAAGTATTAAAAACGGGGATATTAGATTTCCTAGGATATTATTCGGATTATTTACCGCCAGAAATTTGAGCAACCGAATCCTGTTAAAAAGTTCAAGGCGGATCTATTTACACCTCAAAATATTCGATGGATTGTATGTTTTCTGTTCAGTTTGGAAGTAGAAGTTGTAAGATTTGTTTGCTCTTTAAATTATGAAGGCACAAAGGGTTTTAAATTACGGGATACATTACTTAAAATAATGCTAATAATAACCAGTTTATTGGAAAGATCGCTAAATGATATATCCAGGTCGTTTCTGTTGATTTACCAATTGAAAACGGAAAAATAAATATTCATATTCACCGAAATATATAGAATATTTGCTATATGTACAACGCGTACAACGTACAGGTGTGGCCGAAATTCATGTTGATTTTCCGACCCAATACAGTTCAGTTTTCCACAACAAAACTTATTGTGTAAAAGTTGGTGGAAATCAATTTAAACTACCCCTTCCTTAGTTTATTTAAGAAGGTTAACTTCAATTATAAAAAAGCAGTTTGTGGAAGAGGTATTAGAGGATAAAAAGACTGCGAATGAGTTAATTCGACGTTGTTTTAAAAGAACTGATCACTTTAAGCCAACTTTCTACATTGCTCCTTTCTAATACAAATTGAAGGTAATACTCTCAAAATAAGAAAACAAGTTAATGAATACATCTCTCGAAAATGCAGTTTTAATGCAATTTTATTGTGTTAAAATTGTATCTAGAATAGAATGATATTAAAATAAAACTGATACGTGATAATCTGATGATGATTTAGGAATAGTTTTCGCAGAGGTATCTTACATGATATTTTTTTGTTGATACTGTTTCACATGAAACTTTTTCAAGATATTTCAGTATAAATATACAGGCTGTCTACTGTAAGAGGGCCCCTTCTATGTATCTCGCTTTAATATACGACGCACGTCAAAAATCTTTATGTTTTTTGTTGCATTTTTTGAGGCCTTTATGCTCCTAAAAAGAAATTTGAGATCCATGGCCAACTTTGTGAGAATTTATAAAGAAAACCGGAAAAGTGCCGAAAGTTTAGGGTCGTCTAACTTTTTTATTTTAAGAGATAGAGAAAACTTATTTTAATAAAATTTCATGGCAAAATTGATATTTTTCACCTGATATAAACAGATTTTGGAACTATCGTATGTAAATTGCTGCACCCCCTACACGGGCGCAAAAAATAATTATCATCGAAGTAGACTGGCCACAAAATAATTGCTTGTTTTTCCTCTTTCATGCGACATACTACATGTCGCCTTTAAATTTTATATTTATTACATTTTTTATAATTTTGATATAAAAAAATATAAAAATGTTCGTGTTACTTATGCTAATGTAGAAATTGTTTTAAACACGCCAAATATAAAAAATTAATAAATATACCTACTTACAGAATTAGAGCTTTCCTCTTCCTCAAATGACATACACTTTTTTATTTTATAACACCTTCATAATGATAGTTTTTCAAATAACAATGAACTCTAACAGTTTTTTAGCCAATAGTTACGTATGATCTATAACAATAAACAGTTTGCTAAATGATGACATTACTGGGGTCAAAGGGATAACACATTTGTTTTTACAGCTTGCGAGATTTAGCGTAAGCTACTTTCTCTGTGAAAGAACAATGTTGAAGGCTTAATTCTCTCTAATGCAAAAGCCAATACTATAATAAAGTAATAAGTAAATCTGTATTTTGCTTAAAAGAAGTGCATTATATTTATTAATTCTTTTGTAGTTATTATGTTTAAAATTAATGTTTACGGTTAAGTGAAGTAGCCTCACAACAGGAGATCATTCAAGAAAAGTTTGGTACTGGTTAAGAGCACGTCTATAATAAACCAAGAAAAACAATAAAAATACTTAGTAGAACTTGAAAATGCCAGGATCAAACAAAAGAAGGGAAAATACGTTAATGGTAACAGCCATGACATATCAACAAGATCTTACCTGCGTATGAGGCTATTTTATCCGAGCATGCGCAATAGGGATAACACAGCCAATGCTAAATTTTTACTTTATTTAAATTTAGGAATATCCTTTTATATCGTTTTTTGTAAGTTTTAAGCACATTAGTGTATCTATTTTACCAAACACATCTTGGTTGTTCTTAAATACTTTGTAAAAATAAATTCATTTGAAGATGTTCATTTTAGTACACAAGGGTCAGATTCGGTCTGTACAATTTCAACTATGAAAATTTGTTGCGGGTTGGCTAAATATGTGACGTCACATTAAAAGGGTCTATTACAAAAAAAATATTTAAAACTAGGTTTTGTTAACAGCAGTAATAAAGTAAATGCTAGTTTCCTTAAAATGCGTTGAAATGGTAGTCTATAGAAAAATTTGTCTGATATGACTATATGATCTTTAAGTAAACATTAAATGTGTGCTTCAGTAAGAGCCAATAGTATTTCAGAATGGTAATTTTTAATTAAAAGCGTAAATTTTATTTTAATCGCTTATATTGAGTCCCTAGATTGAGAGTTTGAATTTCAGAAAATGTCAAAATGTAGTAAAAAAGTAGTTTTATGTACGATGAAATTTAGGCTAGCATCTAGGTAGATAAGTAACATAATTACAGGTGAAAAGCACCAACTGAATTTCCAAAGTAGTCAGCATAGTCGAAATTTTTTTCCTTTTTATTGTGTCTTCCGGTAAATATTTCTTCATCTGGTTGATATAATTGTTCACAAATTCGCCGAACTTTTACCTTTACTTAGTTAAAATCGCCAGCCTAAGGTTCTTCACTTTAGAACATCTTCAGAGACATCGCGTAAGCGTCACATTTTTCAAAAGTTTAACCTCAAAAACTGAACCGTTTAGGATATAGGGTTATACGAACTTTTTAAATATTTTTAAACGGAGAATCACTTGTTTCATTTCTTCAAGTCAATTAGGAAATTTATTTCAGAATAAGATTGAGAAATAATTGAATGCGTTTTAAATTTAATTATTTCAGAAAAAAATTGTACTGTGATAAAAAAGAAAATGGGAATTATCAAAAATTATGTATTCTTTTCGCTGCCGGTTATGAGCAATAACAATTAATTCAGAATAAAACACACAATTTTGTGAGATAAGTTGCTTTTCTATTTATTTTGTCCCAATATGACCTCACTCACATGTGATTGACCTGTGCACATTATAATATGTTCCTGTACATGAATAGAATTTTTGTCCACACCTTTAACATTTTTTTTCTTGAACAGAAGCGACGCTTTCTTAAATCAAATTTACCGTTTTTGAAATACTTTTTGCTATCGACCACCTAAATTTGTTACACCGTTTTTTACTCTATAAGATATGGAGGTACGATTTTACCCAAATAAATTTTTCAGCGTTCCAACTACCTGGCACATTTAAAACTATAATTTTTGTTGCAGAGTGTGACTCGCATAGTGTTCCAGTGCACATGGCCGAGCTGCCTGAAAATCACCAACACCTGTGAATCTATCGAGGCCCACGTTCGCAGCGAGCATCTGAAGTGAGTATCGGCTTTTCAGACGCCGCTCTCAACCCCCGCGTGACCTTTAAAATACCCCCGCAAAGGCAGACAACCCGGCCGTAAAAAGTACAGACAGTTCTTTTACCTGGGTCACCCCCGCCTCGTGGCTGTCGGCTGGGTTTGACAGTTTGGTTCAAATCCACATTTGTCTACCTGGGTCGTCTGCAGGGTTAGGGACTTTAAACATAAAATTAAAGATTAATACAACCAATTATAAATATTTGTATATCACAATGTGCCACATGTATTTCCCCAAAAATGCTAAAAAATTAAATTAAGAATTGGTGCTGAATTTCAGTTATTTGCATTTCTGAATGTCATATGTATTTCAGAACTCTTCAAAGGTACAAAAAGACATTACGGTGGTCTGAATGGGAAATAATTATTATATTTTGTTTGTTTTTAAATTTAACTGTTCCCAATCTTCCACCTTTAGACCTCTTTAAAACAACAGAGGCTGAAACTTAATTGGATCAACAATCAAAGACACATTAGCATAATATAAAAACACAGGCACAAAAAAAATCATGAACCATGGGGGTCGCTGAAACCGAATATGACCATAAAAAATTATTTCAATTGCCCGTTTTCCCGATAGCACCCCCTTATCACCCTCTGAAGGAGGTTAAATTTTAAATTTTTGTACAAAATTAAGATGTATGCGTATTTCTATGTTTTTTTGGGACGCTGAAACCGAAAATGACTACAAAAAATAATATACACTTACTCGATTACTCCCTTACACTCCCTTACAATCATTTAAAAGAACTTGCAGGATCCATATGAAAGTTGGCTCTCGGTAAATTACGCTAACATTTTCGGAAAAAAGAGGAGAACTAAAGTTTTCATGGGCTCAACGCTCAAAATTCCAACGATCCAAAGGCAATTACCTGTTAATTAGACAAATTTAAGAGTACCTCCAGCTCCTATGTTGTAAAGGTCAATACTTCACTGATCAGAAATATCAGCCCTTAGATGTATTTATGATTTGGTTCTACTTTTAGCGCAACTCAGGAGCAACGGTGTGGACGTAGTAGGTTTCTGTTCCCTTTGTGGTGCTTGATTAACGTGAGTCCCCTTGCCTCTAACAATTCGGGGTGCTTGATTAATGTGAGTCTCCTAGCATCTCACGGTTCGGGGTGCTGCATTAAAGCGAGTCCCCTTGCCTCTCACGATTCGGGGTGCTTAATTAACGTGAGTCCCCTTACCTCTAACGGTTCGAGGTTCTTGATTAAAGTGAGTCCCCTTGCCTCTCATGGTTCGAAGTGCTTCACTAAAGTGAGTCCCCTTGCCTCTCACGGTTCGGGGTGCTTGATTAACGTGAGTCCCCTTGCCTCTCATGATTCGGGGTGCTTGATTAAAGTTAAGTCCCCTTGCCTCCCACGAGTCGGCATTTAGCTCTTTCTATGATACCGAACTCTCTTGCTTAAAATATCTTGTCTAAAATAAGGTGTCAAGTTCAAAATATCAAATACGAGGGTGGTCTGAAAAGTTTCCGACCTAACAAAGATACAACACATTTTTTCAGATTTTTTTTTAATTTTTCAACATAGTTTCCTTGTAACTCTACACATTTCTCCCAGCGATGCTCCCATCTCTGTAACCCGTGCAAATAGTACTCGGCGTTTTTCTCTGCAAAATAATTGTTCACGAAGGTGATTGCCTCTTCATTTGATGAAAATCTCTGTCCTCCGAGTGCAATTTTTAGATGAGGGACCAAAAGAAGTCGCTTGGGGCTAGATCTGGTGAGTAAGGCGGATGGTCAAGCAGTTCAAACCGTAATTCGTGGATTCCTGGAAACAGGATTTTCTTTTTCTGCAAATGTGGCCGTTTTTCCGCAAGTTCTGCCTTTAGCTTGTCAAGTAATGATGCGTAGTATGCTCCTGTAATGGTTTTTCCTTTTTGAAGATAATCAATTAAAATAACTCCATGACTATCCCAAAAAACAGTCGCCATCACTTTCCCAGCCGAAAAAACAGTTTTTGCTTTTTTTGGAGCCGGTTCCCCCTTTGCAGTCCACTGTTTGGACTGTATTTTTGTTTCGGGCGTATAATGGTGTATCCAAGTTTCATCTACAGTAATTAATCGGCGCCAAAACTCGGATTTATTGCGCCTAAACTGCGCCAACAGAGCGTTGGAAATGTTCATTCGAACACGTTTTTGGTCTAACGTGAGCAAACGCGGCACCCAACGCGCGGACAGCTTTCTCATGTTTAAATGTTGATTTAATATGTGACAAACACGTTCTTTTGACATGTTCATAACCTCTGCTATCTCTCTCACTTTAATTCGGCGGTCGTCTAGCACCATTTGGTGAACTTTGGCGATGTTTTCGTCGGTAGTTGCAGTTTTTGGACGTCCCGAACGTTCATCGTCTCCCAAGCTCTTACGGCCACGTTTAAATTCAGCTGCCCAAAATTTCACTGTGGTAAATGATGGTGCAGAGTCCCCATACACAGAATCCAACTCATCTTTGATTTGCGTAGGCGTATTGCCTTTCAAAAACAAATATTTAATGACAGCTCGATACTCGATTTTGTCCATTTTCATAAAAACACTCACATCAACTGACTCAAACGATTGTTACATAACAACTGCGCGTCCAAAATGGCTGAAACTTTGGCGAGTAGCTGTCAACAGATGAACAACGAAATTCACTAGCTTTTAGTGCTGCCATCTTCATGTGCAGGTCGGAAACTTTTCACACCACCCTCGTATAAATACGGTTATGATTAGGACAGAAATCATAATTCGATTTTAGCGTCCCAAAAAGGAAATAAACATCTTAATTTTGTACAAAAGTTTAAAGGGATGCTACCGGGTAAGAGAGGGGTTAAATTCATTTTTTGTAATTATTTTCGGTTTCAGCGTCCCAAAAAACATAGAAATACGCATACATCTTAATTTTGTACGAAAATTTAAAATTTAACCCCCTTCAGAGAGTGCTAGCGGGAAAAAGGGCAATTGAAATAATTTTTTATGATCATATTCGTTTTCAGCGGCCCCAAAAACCCAAGTATAGTGAGGTCTACCCTCTGGTTTATGGATTTTTTTTGTGTGGCTGTATAATCATTGGGATAACAAGATAAAAAAACAAGTGTAAAACACTGGTCTGGTACATTAATTGATTCACAACTGACAATTAATCTTTAGCAGGAATATTGGGGACAACCTTAGGCTTTAAAAAATTGTATCGTTTAGAGGCAATTCAACTGTTCCAAGTTGAATTACTTTTCATTAAGGTTCATCTGCGGGAAAACATCATATAAAAGTAAAAAAAAATCTATTCCGATAAAAAAGCAGTAGTAAAGGCATTGGCAATATCCATGATCATCCCAAAACTGCTCTAGAAATACCTTCAATGTCATGGTTCCAGGGCCTGAACAAACAGTGGATAATAAAGAAACAAATATCCTAGCAAAAAAGTCCTGAGCCTGCTTTTGGATGAAATGTAATAAAGCAGTAGTCAAATCAAAGCAGGTTACGGAATTGCTAACTGGTTCCTGAGATTTGACGAAACATCTACGTCAATATACAAATATTGACAAATATACGTCAATACGTCAGGGAAAGAGGATGAAACAATTTTCATACATAATCTTCTAATGTGAAATACCAACGCCTTAGAATGATAATCTTCTGGGAACAAACAACCAAGAGAATTTTCAAAACGGAAATTTAGAAACGCTTTTAAACCTGATAAAGCTAACAAACCTCTTCACGCAGTAATACAATAAGCCTATAAGCCAATCTGTTATGGTTGACAGCTGTACTTATTGATTGAAAGTAATATAAGGCAAATTAGAATTTAAAAATTATACTCGTAACAACTAACAAACATTAAAATTAATGATTCTAAATATTATATGACTTCATATAATTCAGATAACAATTATCGTCACATGAAATGAAATATTTCTTTTATGAAATCGAGTTGACGAATTCCAAAGTTTGATCAACTTTTTCTGAAATATAATCTGGAATACAAATATTGCTTTTCCAAATTTTTACAAAAATAAAAATGAGATTGACGCTTTTCAAAATTAAACTGACCTTTGCAGGAAACTGTCTGAAAATAGAACAGTTCTGATAAAATATCAATGTCAGCGGGATTTTATTATATCCGTGAATGATATTCGCAATAACGCACGCTTAGTTAAGCAGAACACGAGTTTAATTCAAAATTCACTTACAAAAAAAAAACAAACATGAGTGAAAATCTCAGCACCGTGGTCATATCAGAATGTCTCAAACCATGATTACTATTTCAGTTTGAGTATTTCGTTTATTTGTATAGTCTCCCGCAGTTAAAGAACTAAAATAAAATTCGCACGTGTTAAAATCTAGCTCAATAATATGTTAGGAATTTGTGTTTATTTTGAATTACTATGAAAGCGAATCGTAGTATCCCAGAATATTTTATTTTGGTATGAGCTAATGTGCCAGTTGCAAAACAGGCTACGTCACCACACGAGCCCGTATTTATCTCGAGATAGCAACTTATTCGATCAACAATATCGTCCCGACTTTTTCATAAAATGGGAATTCGGCCCGCCTAGTTGCGTCAGCCGCTATAATAACACGCGAATGTGGGTATTGCGTTGTTGTTGAGGTGTATTCGCGAAATTTAATGAATGGCCGCCAGCTTACAACAATAGATGAAGCTCCAAGGTTTCGAAGTTAGGCGCACAAACACAAAATAGTTTTAATTGCATAAACAGCACGTGCCGCGCCAAGTACACGCGTTGTGTTATAGTTGTAACTCATATGTATTGATTTAAATGCGTGAATGTACCACAACCCAAGGCTGCACGTTGCATGCCACATCGGTGACGTTTGCAAAGGCCTGACAACAAACAGTTTCGCTTGCCAATATAATCCGCGTAAGTTTCGATAACACCTATAAAATTAATTCGACTATTCAAGGTGACGAAAAGTAAAATAGACGCAGAGTACTTCCTGCAACCGCGGGATTGAGGTAACGCTCAAAAAATCTCAAGTTTAATGTTAATGACGAGAACGCGAACTGTTCAAGGTTGACTCGCTAGCCTTGGACCGTTAACGATTCCGTTTGCGCACACTAGATATTCGGCGTTGGCCATGGGGCTACGAAAACCCCGTTAGTTTATGGTTTTGCACAGTTCAACGTGAAATTTTCGACTGGTTACTCGTTATGTAAATACATTTGCGGACTTCTCGAGTTTAATCCACCACAATTGTTAGAAATACTAATGTCACCGTTATTTATACAAAAATGTCGGCATAAGTAAGCTCCTATAGCATTAGATTGATTTATGCATAATACATTGTCTTCATTTCTATGATATTAATTTCACGCTTTATACGGTATATTATTAATGCTAATTGCAATTATCTCCTATTCATAAAAAAGATTGCGTGCAGATAGTACTATTCTGCATAACAGTATGTTGTGGTATTTGATAAAAAAACGTATTAATAGAAATTACATAACATTAACTACTTTCTGTGACTAAATCAAAAGAAAAGTATTTCAGTATTTTGGTATCTACATACTTACTTTATACAGGGTGTTTTTAAATAAAGTAGCAAAAATGGTACCAGTGAATGAAGAGCCAAAAATAAGAGGATTGAAGTAAAAATACTTTATATGAAAGTTGCACCCCTGAGGCGATATACTCTCTTAAAAGAGGGGATTGAAATTCACATTTTAATTTTTTTCATTAACATGAGGAATCCTAGAGACAAGAAACTCGGTATAAGCATTCTACTAATAACCAGACAACTTTTCAATATTTGTTCAATCATTGGCGTATTTTATAAAGGAGTGAAACAGTCAACCCCATTGCAATATTTCATTAGAAATTTTTTATATGAAGCAAATTATTTATTTAAAATATATTTATTGGGAAGACTGATTTATTGCGCAACATTTTTACCTTTTGCAATTTTTCGGTAAAACCGATAGTTATCTAGTAAAAAAATTAGATGCGCCATCGTTTACTAAAGGGGTAATTGCGAAAATTCGTAAAAATAAAGTAGGCGGATGTCATAACAAATAAATTATTATTTATCATATTAATAATCAATTGACACTTTCTGTCAATAAGCTAGTAATTTAATAATAACATTAAGAATAATGTGTTACTAATTAATGAAAAATGTTTGATAATTTATGACTATGGGACATGTATTAGGTAAAGTTATATATCTGAAATAAAATTTAATGCAAACGAAAAACAAGAAATGCAAAATAAAATTTAAAGAATATTCTCGAAATAATTTCCATTTCGCTGCAAGCACAAACAGTTCTTGGTTATTGCTGCCTGAAATATTCTTAAGCGTAGTTCTTCTAAGGAGGCAACAGGAGTCGCATAAACAATACTTTTTATGTGTCCCCATAAAAAATCCATAGGCGTTAAGTCAGGTGAACGTGCAGGCCAACAAACACGGGCATCACGACCACGACCAATCCAACGATTCGGGTAATTTAAATTTAACCATTCTCCAACGGCAAGTGTACTATGTGCAGGCACCCCNCATTGGCGTATTTTATAAAGGAGTGAAACAGTCAACCCCATTGCAATATTTCATTAGAAATTTTTTATATGAAGCAAATTATTTATTTAAAATATATTTATTGGGAAGACTGATTTATTGCGCAACCTTTTTACCTTTTGTAATTTTATGGTAAAACCGATAGTTATCTAGTAAAAAAATTAGATTGCGAAAATTCGTAAAAATAAAGTAGGCGGATGTCGTAACAAATAAATTATTATTTATCATATTAATCAATTGACACTTTCTGTCAATACGCTAGTAATTTAATAATAACATTAAGAATAATGTGTTACTAATTAATGAAAAATGTTTGATAATGTATGACTATGGGACATGTATTAGGTAAAGTTATATATCTGAAATAAAATTTAATGCAAACGAAAAACACGAAATGCAAAATAAAATTTAAAGAATATTCTCGAAATAATTTCCATTTCGCTGCAAGCATAACCTTAATACGTCTGTTGAAGTTATAACGCACTCGCACAAACAGTTCTTGGTTATTGCTGCCTGAAATATTCTTAAGCGTAGTTCTTCTAAGGAGGCAACAGGAGTCGCATAAACAATACTTTTTATGTGTCCCCATAAAAAATCCATAGGCGTTAAGTCAGGTGAACGTGCAGGCCAACAAACACGGGCATCACGACCACGACCAATCCAACGATTCGGGTAATTTAAATTTAACCATTCTCCAACGGCAAGTGTACTATGTGCAGGCACCCCATCGTGCATATACAACATCACCTGACGTGTAGCGAGTGGTACATCCTCAAGTAATGTTGGAAGATTTTCGTTCAAAAATCTAAGATACTCGATCGCTCCAAGTCTGTGTGGAAGAATAATAGGACCTACTACAGTGTTTCCTACAATTTCCATCCAAACGTTTAAACTGAAATTATGTTGACGTCTTGAAACAAATATTTCTTCGGACCATGAATGAACATTATGAAGGTTTACTGCACCCACTCTAAGAAAATTTGCTTCATCGGTGAAAAGTATATTCATTAGGAAATTTAAGTCATGCCTGGAAATATTAATTCACATTCACAAAAATCCACGCAGTTAGGTAAATCAGGGTCATTCAATTCTTGCACGGGTTGAAAAACACTTGGAACATGTCGACATATTCGTCATTGGTATAAATATTATTTGCCATAATTATTCTGATAATAAATTAATCAATTGGTACTAATTATTGGTTGACAGAAAGTGTCAATTTATTAATATGATAAATAACAATTTATTTATTATGACATCCGCCTATTTTATTTTTACAAATTTTCGCAATTACCCCTTTAGTGAACGATGACACATCTAATTTTTTTACTAGAAAACTATCGGTTTTATCGAAAAATTACAAGAGGTAAAAAAAGTTGTGCAATAAATCAGTCTTCCCAATAAATATTTTTAAATAAATAATTTGCTTTATAAAAAATTTCTAATGAAATATTGCAATGGTGTTGGCTGTCTCACTCCTTTATAAAATACGCCAATGATCGAACAAATATTGAAAAGTTCTCTCTTTATTAGTAGGAAGCTCATACCAAGTTTCGCGTCTCTAGCATTCCTCATGTTAAAGAAAAAATTAAAATGTGAATTTCAATCCCCTCCTTTAAGAGGGTATATCGCCTCAGGGGTGCAACACCCTGTATAAAAAATTAAATAAGTATACCAATGTTGTATTTTCCAGTTAATGTGGAATTAATCATATTTTAACGGTGGTTACACAATGACGTGAAACATAATATGAATGAAATTGAATACAATTTGGAACCGATATTCTTTTATAGCTAAAAAGGTCGTATAAAAAGGGTCACCGCCATAGAATGATTATTTTTAGGGATGTCGTTGTTTATCATTATCAAAGTGGGTAGTGAGGCCTAAATGTCAACCCTATTTATAAAACTCCTCTCAGCTAAGGAAATCATGCAATACGGCAATTAATATTACACGTGTATATTTTTTTAAGGTTCATTTGAGGTGATGGCCAAGTATACATATAATTATGACATTCATATGTATATGTATATGTATATGTATGCATATTAAATATTGACAACCTTTTAACCCTCATTTATTTTAGTCGGTCAATAGTAAACATAAGTAAAAACTCGTTTAATAAAATGGTTGATAGGCCTATTAAATTTAAAACTAGCAAAAACCAAAAAATTTAAATAACGATGTCTGTTTCAGGGACCAAATTTGCGAGGATGCAGAAGAGGAGTTCTACTACACAGAAATCGAGCTGGGCTATACCAGCCCTCCCCCAACCCTGTCCCATCGCGACATGGCCAGACCATTCCACGAAGACCCCGACTACCAAAGGCAACTGGTGGGAAACATGCGCCAGAGCCTGCTGATGGGCCCCACCACTGTCCCCCAATCCCCCCACAAAATCCTCAAGCTATCGCCGCGTCCCCACAGCCCCAAGATGCCAGTATCGCCCCGCAGGATCCGCGGGGAGAACAAGAAGTGCCGCAAGGTCTACGGGATGGAGCACCGCGAGCAATGGTGCACCCAGTGCAAGTGGAAGAAAGCCTGCTCGCGGTTCGGAGACTGATCCGTAGTTCCTAAGTGACGGCCGATAGACACTGACAAGTGATCCATATGTGTTCTTTATGGACAAAGGGGTACGAATTACCCAGATCTCACACCACATGAGAAGTACAATACGATATTTTTTATGATCGGAGATCAATAATGTAATCAAAATCGATGAGCTATATCTGTGTTCTAATAAACATACTCAGTATATACTATTCCGCCTAAAATGTTTGTTTAATCTTTGCACGGTGCCAAGTCACTAGCTTGGAAGAAACCAAAGCCAAAATAATTCCATTTATCTTCAAATTTGATTTGAACGTCGTATTTAGGATAAGTAACATTTTACAAATGTTGGAAATATTTTACTCATGTTGAGTACCCATTTGATAATTTTTTCGGAATGATAAAACATCCAATCAATGGATGTAGATATCTAAAAATACAAACTTCAACGAATATACATACATTCTTAGTTTTCAATTTTCTAATTCCTATCCTTCTGCCAGTAGGTACAAAGCCATAATTTGTGCCAGCGAGCATTGAGTAGCAATGACAAAATTTATAGGTTATATCTCACCTACGCTCCTATCGTTTGGATTGCGTAATTCCACGTCGGCTAAATAATTTCCAGGCCGGTTGCCACGTCGCAGGTTTAGGCTTCTTGAGATTTCAAGAACATAACTATTATCTTCTCAAAAGAAACCATGAAACTGGAGATTAAATTTTCAGGGCGGTATTTCATGAACCAATGCGGTTTATGGCGTTCCATGCTTGTTTAAAGTCACTAGCCTGTGACGTTTCCGTCCTTGATATTCAAATTCCCGATAGATCCTGTCTTAGTGGCAATTATATTGATTTTTCTGGATTTCTGTTCGTTCTCTATAGAGTATTGATAAAAATGGTCTCTGTTATACTAGAATGTTGGAATTACATAAATTTATTGGGGGAGGGTATGTATCTTCCCTACAACAGCTGATATCGCTGCTTCATTATTCTTTGTTATACTGGATCCTCATGTTTATGAATACAGAAATTCGTTACAAAATTCGATCACCTGAACATGAAAGACCTAAAAAGAAAACTAAAAATATACTTTCATAAAGTATCTATAACAAGGTCAATTAAATCATTAATTCGTGTTTGACAAATAAAGTTCGATGTATACTTTTCATTTCATTTAACGTAATATCGGGCACCGTGCATGACGAGCTACTTTTTTGTTAAAAGACGGCACTTGTAAACTTAATACATATTTTTCTACTGGCATTACATATTTATTTTTTTTATTAAAGTACATTAAGTTTACAAAGAAATGCTACGACTGACTGTCCGAAGTAAGACGACGCCATTCTCAAAGATTGATCAGGTTCTCAATGAAAGCTGTAAAGTTCCATAGAATGCAATTCTATTTTTTACACTTGAGCTTATTTGCAGTTCACTTCCAATTTTTGTCGTCGTCTCGCCTCGGATCAAAACAGTAGCCATTAAATAATATTTTTAGCGCGTATATTGAGTACAATTGACTTGGATTGTAAAATCCCGTATAAGCAATCATTTTTTAATTTATAAATATATCCGTAGTATTAGGGATAACGTTAATTAATACATGGTGTGTTTGTTCGTTATTGTGTATTGTTGTAATTGTTGCCTAAGATGAGATTAGTTTATGAAAAGTTACTTTTGTTTTCAGACCGTAACACGAAAGATCTCAAAGCCAAAGTGCATAAATCCTGTAGATCGTCGCGCTACCTTACCTTAAATGCACAACTAATTTGTTTTGGTTGTATATTTTTGAGCCATATTTTGTATTATTCTTTTTAACTACTAGATTTCGATATGCGGGCGCAAGAAGATTAGCCTTCGTTTTGAAACCAATTCCGTAAAAGTTAAATTTTTATATAGATACGTTTACATTTCCCGTAAGTTACCAGTTTGCTTCAAAGTATACTCACGAAGACCATTAGAGTTTCCCACCAAATGATGGCTAAATTTCTTGAGCTCTAGCGCTTGTTCTCTCTGGGCAATTAAGATAGTAAAAGATTCGTGAGATTGATCTAAAATACCTGCCATAGAATAGGCTGAGTGTTAGTGCAATGGATGTCTAATATGATATTCGAATATACTGAATTAAACATACATTGCAATCGCTTGTACTTTATCGTTCTCGGTCTTGTTAGATTTGTAAATATTTCTTACATTTATAAGAAGCCATGCACTTAACTCGTATCAGATTTATTATGTGTAAAATTACTCATTTCATTACCTCTAAGTCTTTCATTTAAGTTTATATATTTAAATATTATCGTCAACATATTATATTATAGATTAAGGACATATTATATTTTTCAGAGTATTCATATACATGTATTTTAAATTTAAGTGACTTCGTTGTATTAAGTTTTATCATATAGTTGTAGATAAGATGCATATTTTAGAGATGACATAAATTACATATTGAGAAATCATATTTTAGAGAACCATATCTCCATTTCATTTGAAATTTAACTCTATGCAATTGATTAATAAACCATATTATCATTATATTACTTGCGAGTTTTACTTACTTTGACCCAAAACGTATTTCCAGCAGACTTATATCCAACTGCATTATTAAAAAAAATTACCTACATAATAACTCACCCCATCTTACAGTAACTGTTCAAACAAAGAAAACAATTATTACAAAGTACTTCAAGTTTAAATTTTCGTAAACAATCTTAGTTCCGACAAATTATTATATTTGTCTTTTTTGAACTACTAAAAAGGATTATACTACAATATACACCAATTTTAATCCAATCTTAATAGTTGTGTAAAACAAATAAACAGATTAGGTCAGATCAGAGAGTACTTAAAACCTTAATAATATATATGCATACATCATATTCGAAAACTGTAAGGATCCTTGAACAATTGGATTAAGCTTAGGATTAAATATTATTGTTAAATACACCTTTATTATCCTAATTAATAATTACACTTATGTAGGTAGATCAACAAACCAATATTAGTTAATGTTTTTCTCACAAATTAATACTACAAAATTTACAACACATTTTTAAATAAGAACATGGGTGTAGTCAGGAATTTTCTTAGGGGGTGGAGAGGGGATGAAATTATGGTTACAGAAATACCCAGAATATATGGTTAAACCTAGGAATTTTGTACAAAAGTCTTCCTATCCAACGGCAAAAAGCAAACAATGGTCTAAACTGACTCAAGAATAAGAATACTTTAAGTACTGTCGTATCTTTTAATCAATTGTATAGGATATTTATTATACAAGCTCGTACTGACTTAAAGAATTGTTCAATCCGTTTAAATGTCGTCTAAAATCAAGAAAAGTATTAAATATTTGAGGAAACTATTCCATCTTTCAAATGTTTCCCATTTCCAAAATATCAAATTTCTGTTCAAAATTAATTGTTATTCATCGTTACTTTTACTTTAAAATATAATTTTTCACATTAATCTCAATCCATATTTTTTTATTAATTCTATTTCTGGAAATTTGTTCCACCATTTTATTTATTTTTTAGATTGTTCTTAATTATTTCTACTGAGATGTAATATTTATACAACTACACAGAGGAAGACCAATAAAATCAAAAATACGGATTCATTTCGATAAGTTCACATTCTTTCTTTAGATTGTTCTTAAATTATCTCTACTGAGACGTAATATTTATACAAGTACACAGCGGAAGACCAATAAAACCAAAAATACGGATTCATTTCGATAAGTTCACATTCTTTCAACCGTGACAGAACTTGCAACTGCAAATTCGTTGTCAATGACCGTTAAGTTTTAGTTCAACGCTTAGTGATGTTCAATTTTGTAATTTATATTCCGAGTAATATTTAGTAATATCTAAAAAAAAAAATATTGTCTCTGTATGGTATGCTCAACTTTACAGATATTTCAATATTTATTTTCAACATCAGAAAACCCGGTTTTAGTTATTGATAAAATTTACAAAACGTAGAAGTATAAAATTAGAAGACTGTTACAACCTACGACCGAGATTAGAGTAAATCTTGAAATAAACTCTAAACGATTTTTTTTAGATAGGCCACGAATTAAAACATACGATTAAATTATTGAGGAAAAGGTAGATAAAAATCAATATTTTTAACTTTGAAAACGACTTTAATGTCGAGCTTGCTCCTATTTATACCTGATGGAAAATTTTCGTCAAACAAAATAAGTGATCAATTTTAAAAAGTGATTTTGAGTTCTTTCAAATTTTTAGATTTCTTAATGAATCAAATATACAGGGGTGTCTCTGAAATCTAAGTACACTGCATCAAGAGCAGATCAAAATCAGGAATCAGAATCAAAGTATTATATCTGATGAATGATACCGCGAATATAAAATTTGTTCATTCTGCTTTAAAATTGTTTTGGAGGATCCTCAAAATCACTAGAGAAGTAGGCTGTCTACAAACTTTGATCTTGAGAATATTATATCATTTCTTAGACGGGAATACTTCATCGGTGTATTGATTTGATTTCCATCACATAACTTAATATTGGTTATTTAAAAAATTATTAATGATTTTAATAATTCCTGCGTGAGTAGATATTTCTAAACATTACAGTTGCAGCATTTTTACAGTTTAGATTGTTTATAATATGTAAAAAGGAACTCGGACTGCAACCTGTGATTAAATAGTTGGCTGAACCTAGTGTTTTCGATGCAGCTACAAAATAATGAGTGGACATTTTGGTTTAGATGCGACTAAATTATAACTTTATAACCTACTTCCAGTATGAATAAGAAGCTATTCTAAGCGGTCATTTTATACAAGGAGCTACATTCCGTGTATACGGAGGGGGGGGGGGAGGGCATGGGGGCGATCGCCTGCATCCCAAATGGTCCGAAAAAATAAATCAAAGATTAAACACAATAAATTAATAAAAATAAAAAATTTTCTATTTAAAAACGTGCTGACTGCATAACCTTTTTTTAGTAAAATAAATGAATGAAGATTCAAAATTTTATGTCTCTCAGTTTTCCTACATCAACTATATCGCCCCCCTGTCAAAGTGATAGATCTCTGGATCCGCCCCTGCAACATTCAGGTATATTTAATACACATAAATTTTTAATTTGAAATTCATCAAGTGCACGCATAAGCACAATTGGCAATATAATAATTACCTAATTCAACCTATAGATCTCTTGTATAAATAATGTGGTATACCTAAGAAAAAGCAAATAATTAAAATAATCATATTTGTTCGTTCTCTAAGGACAAAACACTCATTATTAAAACAGTGGATGCAAATATTTGTAGCGTGGTTCTCCCAATTTTGCTTTTATCGAGTGTGAAACAAGAAAATGTCTACAAAATTAGTTACATATCTCATTGTAAAAACTCTCATTCTAACTCTCGAGCACTAACATTATTATGTACACATGTTGAATTGGAAAGGAAAAGAAAGATGCACTAAATTGAAACAAAAAAAAAACACTATTTTTGTAATAAGTACTCTTAATTATTATTTATTAACTAGAGTAATACTTACACAATAAGAAAATAGATACACTAATTACCACAAACAACTACATAGGTATTTCGTGTGGTTTGTTGTTCAATTTCAGAATGATACAGGAAAATTTCAAAAACGATTTATTTGCTTTACTTAGTGCATAGAACATGACAAAAATGTATTCCCATTGATTTTAATTCGTTTGCAGCTAGTCGCATGTCATATGTCTTCGAAATATTGTTATAAAAATCCTTACTACAAATTCTTTTTTTGGCAGAATTAAAAACAAATTTTCAGCAGCGCCTTCCAATCTAATCTTTCTTTACTGAAGATGTTTTGAAAACTTCGAATCACAACTGAAATTTAGTAAATTTATTAACAAACAAGAACAATGACTAACTAACGTTGACGCTATTCGATTTATAATAGTAATGACGTCACTCATTACTTAGGGATGCAAGCAATTTGTAGACAACCTTTTATTTTATAGACTTGGATAATTATATTGCTTTATTTAAACGTGACTATTTCTCCCTCAACCAACTCATAATTTGGTTTTGTACCTACGTTAGATGATTTTTTTTCTTGTGAAATTGTGACAGTTAAGTACCATAAATTTCAATTAAAATGGATTAAAGCACTAAATGCACCTTTTGAGTTTTTGTGAGTTAATAAGACCTTAAATTTCGAAAACCCTATATTTCCATAAATTGAATAGGTACTGTTAATAATTTGATACTGTCTAATAAAAAATAACACAAGGAACAAATTTAAAATTTTCTAGCAGCTAACTTCATATTTCAAAAACCTTTATACCTAATACATTTAATAATGTGATATATTAAGTATTTGTTTACGTTCTCGGAAATAGCTTTTACAGAGAGGGTGCGGAGAGAAGGGTGCTTCTTTAGCTGATAGACATAATATGTTGACAGCTCATGATGTGTACTTAGGTATACGTTGAATTTATCCTAGTCCGTATAGCTAGTAATATGTCATTGACCTCTACTACGTACAAATAAGGAGGGTGAAAACTGGATCCTCTTTCTGTGGGTATTACAAAAACATCACGGGTTTTCAAGAGATAAGTATCAAAATTTTATTTTATTTTATTTTTTAATAAAGAATAAAATAATGGTGCTGGTGAAATTTTATTTAATCTTAACATATCAGTAATTATAGATCGAGAAATGATACTTATATGTATATCAGTTTATCAGTAATATTGTCTCGAGACTCGAGATTCATTACTAAAAGACAATGTTAAAAATTATAAATTACATTTAATTAAATTCAATATTTATAAAAGCAAGATTGTAGTTATGATTGCTATTCTTTTCATTTCTTTCAAAATACCTATGCTTTTTAATTACAAATTTATTTTTTATCTAGTTTTTGTTAAAACATTTTAAAGGTTGTAGTATATAATTAAAAGACAGTCATTTGTCATTAGTCTCAGATTACGTAACATTAATTGTATTCTTTTTACTAAATAATTTTCTTACTTCTGAGACTAACTAACAATAAGACTAAGTTAGCTAAGACGAAGTGAGGTAAAGAAGACTTTAAAAAGATTGTTACAGCTTAATAAAGCTGTGGTATTGTCCATTCCTTACACATTCACATTATACTTTGCATATTGGATGTATTTTCTTTAAAATATTAAAGTTTCTAAATAACCATAGTCTTAGGTCTTATGGTCTTATACACTTATACAGGGTGTTCCTAAATAAGTGTCGCAACGGAAAACTGTAAATTCCTCTTGAAAAAAGAAACATTATTTTCCTCTTCCATTTTTCTCTCCGGGCTTTCGTTTTCGAGATACACGGTGTCAAAACTTTAAATTTTATTTAGTTTTTCGCCAATATCTTAGGAATCGTTTGAACTAAAGGACTGAGCTTTTGTACACACATTACCACTATTAATAGCTACTTTTTCGCACCCTTCTCGAATTCATTGGACGTGCCAGTGGTGGAGATTTTAAGGTATCGTAATGGTTTTTCCCCCCCTAAATTTTACGCCACTGGAAAAATTGACCTTTGACAGCAAATTCTAAAGCGCCAATGAATTTTACACAATAAGAGTTCTCTTGGTTCATTGCTCTAAAGTCAACCGTTTTCAAGAAAAATGACTTTTTATGAACAAAAGCAAACATTTTGCTAACGTTTCGAAAATCTTTTGTAATTCAAAAAATAGGTAGTAATAATTAACAATTTTAACGAAATTTAACAACAGATAGGATTTTAACTTTTTTTGAATTACAAAAGATTATCGAAACGTTAGCAAAATGTTTGCTTTTGTTCATAAAAAGTCATTTTTCTTGAAAACGGTTGACTTTAGAGCAATGAACCAAGAGAACTCTTATTGTGTAAAATTCATTGGCGCTTTAGAATTTGCTGTCAAAAGTCAATTTTTCCAGTGGCGTAAAATTTAGGGGGGGAAAAACCCTTACGATACCTTAAAATCTCCACCACTGGCACGTCCAATGAATTCGAGAAGGGTGCGAAAAAGTAGCTATTAATAGTGGTAATGTGTGTACAAAAGCTCAGTCCTGTAGTTCAAACGATTCCTAAGATATTGGCGAAAAACTAAAAAAATTTAAAGTTTTGACACCGTGTATCTCGAAAACGAAAGCCCGGAGAGAAAAATGGAAGAGGAAAAAAATGTTTCTTTTTTCAAGAGGAATTTACAGTTTTCCGTTGCGACACTTATTTAGGGACACCCTGTATAGATCCATTGTTTCAGATTAGTTGTACGCATTTTAAAAAGCTAGCTTAGTTGGGGTAAGGGGGGTTTCTAAAATTCTTATGTAAAAAGAACAAATACTTTTGCAAGATAAAGTAAGTATCTCAGTTACTCTCAGTTAAAATTGGTTAAATAAATACTATTAATAAAAATATATATATTGCGAATGACTAACTAGCTCATCACAAAAGCAATGACACTGTTAAGAAAATACTGAGGAAAATATGTTTGTAAATGCTCCCATTATTACATCCGCCAGAATGTGGTGTCAAAAATAGACTGCAAAGTCTCATTAACATTAACCTTGGCTCTGCTGCCATGCAAAAAAATATTTTGGTTGGTGTAGGTAGTAGACAGCAACGTCTTTAACAGAAGCATCATCAATATAAAAATAAATACTAATTCTCATAGGTATGTAGTTAAATTTGTAAAGTATCTGTCTATAATGCAAAATATAAGATATACATATAATACCCAGTGCCGTTCCTGGATCTTCTGCCGCCCCGTGCAAAAAATTAATTGCGGCCCTGATGAATGAAATTTTGAAATAAAAATACTAGTTTGAGTAAGTCACGTCAAAAATCGACACCCCATCATTTTGTGATATTTGACAAGAAACCTTTCATGAAACAAATTTATTAAAAAAAAAATAAAAACCTTATTGTATTTAGATTCATATTTATTTACATGCGATAAAAAACAAACTTAAAAATAAATACACAACAACCGAAAAATCACAAAAATAAAATAAGTCTATAATATAATATCTAATAATATAATAAATATACAAATAAAATTAAAGTAAAACCCTACGAGCTTTTTTAGAAGCAAAATCGTCTATTATATTTGATATGTCTAAGTTTTGACAAATTTTATGTTCAATTGAAATAGTGGCAAGGTTTGTCAATCTTTCTTGGGACATAGTAGACGGTAAGAAATTTTTAATGAGTTTTAATTTACTAAAATTCCTTTCCTCAGAGGTGACCGTCACGGGTAATGTAAGAAATATTCTTAGAGCTACGGCTAAATTAGGAAAACAAGAGGTAAATTCATTGGTGATTATATAATTTAATATAAAGTAAGGTTTGGATTCTTCAAGCGATGTAACAATGGCTTTAAAACATAAAATTTCATTATAGAGCTCATTTCCATCGATATCTCGTTGAAGGAAGTCGCCATTCCCAATGTCACATCCCATTCCCTTGTTGTAAATAAGAATATAGATCCAAACATGATTTTCTCGTATAAACTTTTAAATAAATTATTAGATTCTTCTATTAAAGAAAATCTTTCTTGTAGTGAATTGTTCGTGGTATCTAATATACTAAAATAAAAATGTACTTTAAAATTTTGTTTTTGATCAACAATGGGCTCGTCTTTTGTCATGGCACTTTAAATTGACGTACAAGAGGAAATTCGGGCAAAATATTAACTTCTGCCTCTATTGATTCAGCTTCTTTTATAAATGAAAATAAAACTTTCATCAGTTCTTTTTTCACTAATATAGTTAATTAATTTTTTAGGGGCAGTTACACATTCGAAAATATTATTTTTAGGATTTTGAGACATTTTACTAAGAACGTTAATTTCTGATAGAAAATCGTTCCAAATTATCAATGAGATAAATTTAAATGAAATAAATTTCTCCACTAATGCCACTAATGCTTGTGCTGTAATTCTAGTTTTGAAATACTTTTTTTCGTTTTCGATTATTTCATTAAGGCCTTTGTAAACGTTCTTATAATTTAAAATTAAAGGTCTAATTTATTCTACTTTCCCAAGGAGTTTCGCTTAAAGGTTTCAGAGTTAATACAGGTATATTTTATTTCAAAACATCCTACCTGAGAAAAATTAGTCGCGCAAAGAATTTTTCCGATTAATTAAACTGCGCTGTGGGGCGAGGTTGCCACGTTTAACTGTATTCATTTAAAACCGATATAAGTATTGTAAGGGGTCTTTTATATGAAATTTATATACTGTTTTACGAACGAAATGCCGCCCCCTAATTCCTGCCGCCCCGTGCGAGTGCACGTGCTGCACCCCCGCCAGGAACGGCCCTGATAATACCATTTTCAGTTAATTTTTTTAACTCCCATTCATTTTTCTGTATTAATATGATAACAAAACATTTCGTGTTATACCTAGGTACTTCATATAAATAACAACATATTTATTGAAGGACATATTGAAAAACCGGCTTGTATAATTTTGAAGTTTAGTTCTTTTCCAATATTTTTAATTAAATAAAATCACAGGCCAAAATAAGAAGATTGCCTACTTCTTATTTGACACACATCTTTCATTATTTCACTTTAATTCTTAAATTTGTATTTAAGAAAAGAAACAATTATCATGAAATTTTAATATTTCTTATGGACAATACACTTGCAAATAATTTATAAAATTTAACAAAAATACGTACTAGCGTACAAATAAAGATAACGAGCCACGGAGCGATGAGATCTATCTCCCAAGTTTCCGCTTCATTTATGTGGAGAAATGTCGAATTCAAATAAGTATACCTACGTATTAATAAAATTGACATACTCCTACAGATTAGTTACACATTTCATTTGGTGATGTATATAGATACTGTAACTGCCCTTTGCTTAGTACTTACCTATGTAGGTACTTACCTATAATATACGTAGGTACCTAGTATATGGCATAATATGTAGGTATTGTTTTCGCATTGTTTACTATAACTATAGACCTTTTATTGTACACATTAATCATTTTAGATGTGTATCGGATGTATTTTCTTTTTTAAGACAGACCAACTGAAAGCTAAACTGAATATCCAGTTTTAAGTTTTCACTACAGTGCCCTCTAGGACTATTTACTATAATCTAACATCAGCATGATAGATCATAGAAAATAAAACTGTAAAAAGTACACTGGGGACACTGCGTACGAGTACGATCTTCACTTAATTTTTTCAAAAAGACATCCAGTAAATATAAATGTATTACAACATGTATTACTACTCGATGACTATTACATATAAAAAATGTGTCGTTAAAAATTGTAGATCTCATTATCAAATGAAAATCTGGTTGAATTATCTGATAACAGATGGCCGAACTATATACATTTACATCGGTTATTAATCCCGTAAACGTAAACTGTTTTGTGAATATTTTTCTTCTGTACATCCAAAATATTTAGAGACACTACATTTGAAATTAATAAAGCTGCCATACATTCATGTACCTATCATGTATAACATGTGTGCCGTACCAAATCGAATAATGTTTTCTTACTTCTCTGTAATTTAAACTCGTATCTCAAAATGTGTCGTCGCATCACTGAACTTTAGTAAACTTACTAACCTTAGGCCTTGACTAAAGCCTTAGGTATTTGATTTATTTATGAAATTCAAATTTTGAACATTTGAACCTGTTTTGAAGGATGGTCGTTGTCGTCAGTGTCAAAAGTCAAATATAATGGTTTTGTGGATTTTGTGGCTTATGTATTGAATCGAATAATACTAAATTATTTATGATAATTTAACGTTGTGGGGACAAACGGTGCCTATTATTCACTGGACTATTTATTTAATAATCTGTAGTCCGATTCGTGAGAATGGAGGTTATGTTTACATAACTGTCTTTTTTTTTAAAATGTCTATTAATGTGACTGTCACTGGAAATCCAATTAGTATAAAACGAGGAAAAATGGTTACTTCTGACTCATACCAAGCTAAAAAAGAATTTGAGAAAAGACGTCTCATGAGATTAGAACAAGTTCGACAGCAGTCGAAAGATATAGCTGAAAATGTTCGAAATAAAGTACGAAAGGAAAAGAAAAAACAAATGCGCGAAATCGAAGAGGAGGGTAAGGAGAAACTAAAGAACTGGCAAAACAGAAAACTTCTGGAACTACAAACTCAATATGAAGAAGCATTACAAGAACTTGGAACAGGACATAAAGAAGCCATGGATTTTGTAGATGAAAATGAAATTTTAACCGAACAAAAAAAACTTAGTGACAAAATTGCTACTCATCGTGGTCAAGTAGCTGCAACCGAGTTACAAATACAGAAAAATAAGGAAAATCTTAAGAAAGCAATACCAATCCAGCAGAAAAAGTTTGTTAGAGACATAGAAAATACTAGGGCATCATTGGTATCTGGGCTTAAAAAGAACAAACCTTGTGACGCAGAGTGCAACGTTAAAACTAAAAAGAGAAAAAAACCAATTGCTGATATAAATATAACTATACCAAGTTCAGATTCAGAGTGTTCAGAATTAGCAGTAACTAAAGTGGGAAATCATTCAGAAGAGGAGAAATTGTCAAATGTAAATGAGAAAGAAGAGCCTTCGACTAATTCCTGTGATTGTACCGATACTACTGATAGTACTAAGGAACCATCTGATAAAACAGATTATTCAGGTAAAGATTACATACATATTTTATTTTATTCATGTTTTATTTGTAATGGTATATACAGAATGTTCCATTTAAAACTTTCCAAGCCAATATCTCAAAAACCAAAAATTTATCAGTCTATAAAAAGTGTTGTGTTATAGTCACCGAAATACATAATATATTTTTATTTTCGAGATATTGAGTTGGTAAGTAAGCATTAAATAGAATACCCTATACATAATTCTTTAATATTACAATACTTTTATTGGGATAACGACTCCTATTCGCTTTTATTTTTTATAATGGAAGTAGTAAAATAACTGTTTCATTAAACTCTTTTTTTTTAATTAAAGAGTTAATATAACAATATAATGAAATACTAAAATGTAATTTATTTGTAGTATTGAAATCACATCGTTCGGTATCACCAAAAAATCAAGAACAAGTGACAATAACTGGAGTTACAAATCTAGCAAAGCAACTACATGACAGAAGGAAATTAATTGAAGAATTCCGACAAAAATCAAGTAACATGGGCCCACCGTTAGACACCAGAATTTCGGACAGAATTAAAAGAAGGGAATTAATGGCATCTCAACCAGATTACTGTGATACCGTTGCTAAAACTCATCCGACACCATTTATAGAAAGTAATACCCAACTGAGAGATGCAATCGATGCTCGTAATATTAATAACGTTCCTGTAGAAATTAATTGCATTTGTGGGCATAAGTGTCCGAAAATTTGTGGTAGTAAATTTAAAGACCAACATGTGGAAGATAACAGTAAAATAAAACTAAGCAAAGGTGATCTAAAATCAAAACAAACATCTTTGCCTCAAGAATTAAGTTCTGAAGGTGAAATTCCCGATAAACCAGCTGTTAAATTGAAAGAAAAATATGGTCAAACCAAAAGAACTACAGGACCCTCTAAAGATACTTTAGAAACATATGATTCTCATAAAGTGAAGTATTACGACCATCCAAATAGATTTTTTCAAGAGAAACAGTTTCCTTCCAATACTCATGTAGAGAAAATCAGCGGAGACAGTCTGGAAGTAGTTCCAGATGTGATATCTGAAGAAGAATGGCAGCAAAAAATGAAACAACGAGATAGAGATGCACAGATAAGAGGCCAAAAAGCATTGGAAAAGGAAAGGATTCAGAAAGACTATGAAGAGATGTTAAAAAAATTACCTCTCCTTCAGAAAAAGGAGCGTATCTGTGAAATAGCTAAGGATAAACAAGAATATCACATGTCTGAGGAAAGACTCAAGGAAAGGGACAGAAAAAAGCAAAATGAATTAGATAACGCCTTTAATAAGTTGTTCCCGAATGTAAAACCGGCCGTAGTGACATTGCCCAGTAAAATTCATGAAAAGGAAACCGTAAGACCAGCAACCGATGAACCTATACAATCATTAAACATAGGTAATTGGGATGTGGATCAGGAGGAACCAAAAATGTTCACCATTGAAGAAGTCCAAGAAATAGTTCAAGCTTTTACTGTGCAAAACCCAAAGGACCGCCGAGCAAAATTGAAGCAACTCTTAAGGAGCTTGAAGCTGCAAAAGGAACAACTGATCAATGAAATAAAGTCGCTTCCTTCGAATGACAGCATAAATGAGTTGATAAGCGATTTAAAATCCTTTAGCGACAGTGACGACAGAAGCAGCGGTAGGATTCGAAAAAGAGACGAAAAGTCTGAAAGGAAAAGAAGAAGAGAGGAACATGACAAAGAGACTTCGACTGACAGTACCACAGAAAGTTCCTCCACATCTTCATCGAAGCATGGAAAAGGAAAAAAGGTGAAAGATAAGCATAAGGGGCGTCATCATTCTGACACCAAAACTCCATCTCCAAGAAAAAAACAAAAAATAAAGTCGATAACGAAAGTTTTGGTGTTACAAAATACGAGTACGCAAACTACCCCTAAGCCTAGTTCAAACTCTAATCAAGATAAAACAGGTACTTATGCTGTTGCGCCAAAACCTCAGGTTTTATCCGTGGATAAGGAAAAACCGAAGGAGAAACCAATTTGCTCAAAACTTCATACTCCATGTGACTGCAACAAAGAAAATGAGAGCACGGACGAGTTGTGTCAAATTGTAATAAAAATAAATGACAATGAAGAGCCAGAGGTAGTTGTAAAGTCGAAAGAAAGAAATGTTAAAGTTTCTGAAGATGCAGTAAAAGCAGAAAGTCCAAAATATAAAAAACTGGAAACAAAATCTATTGGTATCGGTACAGACGAATTGAAAGGCTCACCAAAACATGAAAAACCAGTCAGTAATAAAGTTTTGAGTGAAACCCAGAAAAGTACAGAAGATAAACCAAGAAAAGATGTTACAAAAAGACACAACACTGATCATAAACTGGTCGAACCTCGGGTTGAACCAAAAAGAGACAAAATACGTCAAGTGGAGACTACCGAATCAAAATCAAAGTCTTGGAAGGAACAGTTGAGTAAAAATTCAATTTCAACATCTAGCACCTCTTACTTCAGTCCGCCAGATTTTCAAAAAGTCGGAGCGTCCCAAGCACACTCCACCATCAGTGATGAAATTAGGCAGTCCCTATATAACTTGCTGAAGAAACCCCGACAAGGCAATTTCAGAGATATTTCCTCTGTTTTAAGTGTGTCGCCATCTCAGACTTCTATAGATCAGAGAGCTGTAGATCCCCGACTGCTTACTTTTATTCAGAAATTACTGAGTATGTCTAGAGGAAGCGTAGAAAATTTAACAGTCTCAACGAGCAGTGTACAAACACCGAGCCAGAGCGTGATTGAAATGGAATCGAATAATCCTTTAGCACAGCTGCACAACTTAATAAAAAATTACAATATGAAAGACGTGGAACGCGATCTCAGTTATTCCCCGGATTTGAGTCCAGTTCATTACAATACTAGCGTTAGTACCTCCGAGGGATCACAGCCCCAACGTACACAAGAAAAAACCGCAAATTTAGGTGATGACCATTCTTCGAAAAGTGTCAAGGCCGATCAAAGTTCGAAGGGGGCAACAGACCGAGATGCAAGTTCGTCTTCTGCTAAATCTAAAGACTCCGTACTTGCGCAGTATGCCGAAATCACGGATTCGTGTAGCAGACGAATAGCACAGCTGGCATCTATGATTGAGCAGATTAGAGAAGAAAAGATCCAGATGTTGCAGAATCCTCCAGCTGCGGAAACAGCAGATAAAATAGGCACACTGGATAAAGATTACTCGACAGCTTATTTGGATTTGCCAGGGTCTAATGATAGCAGCAGTAAATATTCATCGGTAAATAGTTTGGATGATGAAGAATTGCAAAGGAGACTACTGGATATTGATTTCAATTTAGCAGAGAAGTTGAGAAAATTCACCTCGACTAAAGATGACAAAGCATCTGATGGGAACGTTGGAGAAAATGAAAGAGAAGGTATGTTTTTTCCTTTTAATTTAAATTTATTTGGTAATGAAGATGTCTCACTAAAAAAATTGAATTTCTTTTATGTAGTTATAGTCCAGACAGTAATCTCTTTCAAAAAGTCCTTATGAAATGAAAATTTTTCTATGCACAAAAAAAAAACGTGGGCTTTGGCATATGTTAAAAAAAATCAAAAAATGTCATATTTTTCTTCCTATTTAATTATGTATCTTTTCAAGATGATTTTAGGCGAAAATGGTAGAGGGAAAAAATGTTTGTAATTAAATTTTTTGCAAAATATCACTAGTTACAAATCGAATGAATCATGATTTATTGTAAAAATCGAAAAAATCGCCAACAATGGAGTTAAAAAATATTACTTTTTAGGGAATTTTTTTGGGGTCTTTAAATTGAGTACAGAACCTTCATACTTGGCTCAAGAAAACTTCATGTTATGTAGAATCATCACACCAAATTTCATTAAAATCGGTTCTATAGATTTTGCATAATAATTTTGCAATCCAAATTTTGAAAAAGAATTGCAAATTTTCAAAATTTTGCACAGCAAAAACCAAGGCCCTTAGATACTTAAAAATTTAATGACATATAGAAGGGCTCTCAAGCTTTCAAACGCTTTTTGAAAAATTTGAATCTGTATATTAGGAGAGCTCTAGCGCTTGTTTAAACATTGATCGAATTTTTGTACTTATAAACAATTAGAATAACTTTGTGAATATTCAACCAAGTCAAATATTTTTTAAAGCAGGTTTAGTTAATAGGTTTTAAAAGTTCTTGGAAAGACGCGTCTTTAACGAAAAAACAGATCGATTGGTCAATTAATTATGTAGTTATGCCGATCAAAGTTAACTGTCATTTACACAAAATGTACTGGGACATTCGGGTTAATTTTTCGAAAAATACCTTTGGTATTCCAAGTACTTATCAGGTCTAAGTTTGCAATACTTTTCTTCATTGGCAACCTACTTTAAAACATGTTTAAAGTTATTTATGCAAGTGAAAAATTCAAGAAATTCGTACGGGTGGTGGTGGTGAGGGAAGCAGAGAGCAAACTAAAAAACAAGTGAAAAGAGCTCATTTCTTTTATTCATGATTTTAGAATCATAATGCTACGATCTGAAATCTAGCAATCTGTTTGGTTTCCATCGGGTCGTAACACATTATGATTCCGAAATTATGAATAAAAGAAAAGGGCTAAGATAGGACTTATCCCGCATGAGTAATAAAAATATTATTTCTAAAAAGTGACATTTAAATCACAGTTGATAGTTATTTATGTCAACCTAAGCTGAATAAAAATCTGTAGACTCCAACAGGGCTTCACCCCTGGACCCTAAGATTTCACCACATTCGTAATAAAAAATAATATGTGCAATTCGTGTGGTTGTCTATTGCCCACTTGAATGGATGAGCACTTCGTTCATGTGCTCAATTCCGCTCTCGTGGGCCATAGACAACTTACCGCACATATTGCACAATATACTATTGTATGCCCTAAGCCTTGTCGTTAGTTTCTCAGTGGTAGATTATCAATATCGATTTTGATAAAATCAAGTTCTATTGTCTGTAAAGTAAAAAGTAGCACATTATCAAATATACAGTTTGAGTCAGGTTTTTTTAACAGTTTTCTATAAAACCTCATTTTAAGAAAAAACTATAGATAGACAAAGAATTATACAGGGTGTTTCAGTTCGAGTGAATCAAACTTTAACCACAAATAGAACTCAATAAATAATTCAGAATTGCCTTACAAGGCAAGGGTCTAAGTGGGCAAACATAACGGAGCGCCAACCATCGCTCCGACCCTAGCATGGTACCCTAGCTTCGCTCAGAAAAAAGAATAACTACATGGTTATAAACGAAGATGGTCATATCGGAGCATCGCCCCTCGCTCCGCGCATAGGTCTGAGCCAAGGCCTGGCACCATAGAACCTAGTTTAGTATTTTCCTGACCCTCGACCATAGTGTTTTAGCACTTGAATCCAATAAAATGTCTTCATCGAATGAAGAAGACGTGTTATTATTTAAAGTAAAATTCATGTTAATCCGCTATTCGTTCATAATTAACTGACTTGAAAATGCATACATCGGGGCGTACGGGGCCATGCTAGGGTCAGAGCGATGGTCGGCGCGCCGTTATATCCGTGCGCGGGGGTCGTAGTGAGGGTTGAAGGTACCGTGCTTTGATTGGAGCAATAGTCCCAGGCGAGGGTCCCCGTTATGTGCGTACCATAAGTGTCACATTATTTTCACTGTACAGGGCCGTATTGGTCGGTTATTAAAATCATATTATTTATGAAATCCTTTCTAAACTGATAACAAATCGATTCAAATGGTGTGGTGTTATTTTTTTCTGTAAAATTTACTAATTTTTGTAGGTCAGTGGCATAGGAATGGGTAGTCAAGCGGGATTTTTTTACCCCAACTTCTACGCCAATGACCTAATAATCATTTGAGATTCATTTTTAGATTCCGTGGACAATTTTTACATAAAAAAGATATACTTTCTCGACATCGAAGTTTCGGTTCTTATATTACTGCCGGGATCCTTGAATATCGGGACGCTTTGGCATAACTATACTATGTTAATAGTTATCTAATTGACTGAATTTACAATTGTATAAATAATTTTGTGACTAAACTGAACTTACAAGTAACCATACACCTTCCTCTCATGACTCCGTATAACAACACGGGACCGGATTAGTCAGTCTGATTTAATCTATTCTTCTAGCGTGGAAAATCCACCTAAAAACCAGCTATTTGATCCATTATTATTTTCCTCACAACATTCTAACAATTTATTTGAGTATCTTGGAGTTCTTACATCTTTTCGAATGTATTTTGCACGTTATTAGAAATATCGATTTTTTTCCCTTCACCATCGGCTAAACGTTGATACCAGATGCTCAACACATGGCCCCGACAGTCTAAGTGAACTTGTTCAAAGTCATTGATAAATTTCATGAGGTCTTCTCCGAAGGACAGCTTTGCAAATTTATTATTCCCGATGACACAAGGCACTAGTCTCTCGACGACTTTATGGCGACGCTAAACCTACTTAAAAACCCTTAACTTTTCAATAATTAGTGTTGATTGAAATATTTTACTGTCTGAGTTCTGAGAATTAACAAATAAACTACCACACGTCCCGGCTTTTGTTACAAATAAAACACCCTATAACTCCGCAATAAGCCATATTTTATCTAAACGTTATGTGTCAATTCTTCATATTTTCAGCCCATGATTATCCAATTAGTATATGTACAATTATTAATTAATCACCCTGTATACTTCTCAGGCATATAGAAATTAAAAAGTTGTGTTAAAAATGTCAATAAATTTTGTCTTATCCCAAGATTTTTTTGAATATTTCAAGTTTTTGTTTTATTTAGGAAAAATTACGTCTATACAAGAATTATAATTTACTGCCATTAATTTTGTTTTGAATATTAAAAAAGTCAAACGTTTTTAGATGAATTTTGATATTTTAATTTTTCTATTTTTTTATACTTTAATTGCAGGTTCGTCTAAACCTAGTACTGATGAAGGAAACAAGACTAATACAGAACTTTGGTCAAGACTGCAGCATTTGATGCAACAGAAGGAACAAAATGTTCCAGAAGTTTCAAGTGTCCCTCATCAAACCACCAAAGATAATATATCATTCGTCCCATTTCTATCTGACATTCCTAAACTTCCTAAATTAGAAGTCCAACCTGAAACCTCCAAAGTCGATTCAAGTTCCTCTTCACATAAACGTCCACCTCCTTCTAGGGGCCTATCGGTGGCAAAGAAATTTAATGGAAATATTTCGCTGGTTCCTCATGAATTATCGACGATCGTTGAAGCGGACAGTCAAATTTCCACCAAGATAGGTAGTGCAAATAACTCTAGAACTTCTCAGGATGTTTCTCCTCGAAAAGATTTTGAACTTGTAATGCGGCCCGACGCTGAGTCTGCCATTACAGGAAATAGTACATCAAGTAAGCATTCGTCGAAGTCCAACAGGAGTTTGCCAGTCCAAGTGCCTAAAGTTTCTTTGACGTCTAAACAAAAGTGTGACGATAGTTGTAGAGCCCCATGTTCAGAAATTGTGGCAACTCAAGAAAAACTTATTGAGAAAAGTAAGACAACGCCACCATCCCCCGTATCAGATGGAAGCAATCCGTCGATAATCTTAACAAGTAGCAACTCGTCCACATCTAAGAAGTCCATTAAAATATCTTCAAGTTCGAGCGATGACATGGAAACAATCGAATCAATGTTGAAGAGTATCGGCATGGAATGGGCTATTCCGACATTGCATAAAACAAAGGAAGCCTTAGCTTTAACGTCCAGCTCTAGTTCACTGGAACTCAGCGCAAAGAAACAAATATTGAGTAACAGCTCAAGTGGAAGCGAGGTTAGCTTGAGGCAGTATTTGAAGAAGCAAATCAGGATCTCTTCTAGTACTCTGAAGTCGGACGCAAGCCCCGCCAGCTTTTCGGAGCTGTCTTCGATCCAAGCCAATAACTCTAATGCCGACAAAAGTAATCAGAAGACTTCCACGCCGATAATCAGTAGTAAGAGTACAGAGAGGTCTGGGAAAAGGGTGGCATTTTCAGAGGATTCTGATTTATCTTCTGTTAGAGATGAGTCTCAGAAACATTCCAGTAAGTCGGGTAAAACGTCCTTTCGTAGTTTAAGTGATTACTCGCATTCTAAGAGTGACACCTGAATTGTAAATAATAAATTTTTATATTGATTATGTACTTATTTTGATTCATGGTTTTACAGTTAATATATTTGATTTTTTATATTTTGTGTTTTGATAACCTGATCTGCCAATAAAAAACTGTATCGGAAAGCTGCGTAGATAAATACAAAAATCAATGTCAACCAAAAATTATATAATTATTACAAATGTGTATTTTATTATAATCTTTCATATTTTTACTTTATTGTAAAAGTATATTATTTAAATAAATTTAGTAAAAAGGGCAAATATTGATCGGGTAAAAAAAACTATTCTCTTTTAAAATCACTTTTTTAAAGTTTTCCGAAGGGTGTAACCTAAGTACGTTAAAATATTTAAGTGAGTTATTCCTGAGTTAATTCTAAGAAAAAAGGTTTATATAAACCTTCGTCCGGAAATACTTCGTTTCTGAGATACATGGTGTTGAAAATAAAATTTTATTTTCGATTTTCTTAAATAACTTTTTCTCACAAAATTTGGTAACGGGTAATTGAGGTGAGGAATCATAATTTGGTATTAATTTTTGTGCAGCACATAGAGGGCCTACGTACGCTGTCATTATTAATTTAATTTGCCACAACTTCTTTGACGGAAGACTTCTGCGATTTTAAACCATATTCCTTTTTTAAACAAAAAAGATACACTTCCTTAACAACGCTAGTAGCCACCGTTTTCGAGGAATTTGCAAAGAACACCGTACAAAACATGGAAATTGAACACTAGTCAACTTCTATGAAACTTCGTATTTTGATAGTCCTCTGATCAAAAGTCTCAATGAGCATGAAGCGCTACAGCCCCTTCCAACTCCCCAATACCACCACCAAAGATCAGGGTAATGAACTTGACAGATTACAAGTCAATTGGCATGCCGTAATATTTCACTACTGTAGTTGAACCTACAGATACATATACCATAACTAGGTTGAAGACTATCAATGGGCACCGAGCTCTACAACCTCCACCAACTCCCCAAAACCACCCCCAAAAATCGAGGGGATGCACTTGACAGATTATCGGTCAATAAAACTACCAAAATATTTTACTACTGCAGTCGAACCTACAGCCACCCAAACTGTAACTAACTAGGCTTATGACTACTATCTCCAAAACACTTAACCCCCCATCCTTCTCCCTCCCGACCAAGTACCAAAGCCTGTCATGTGACTTTTTCCTGCTTACTGGTTGTATAACTGTTTAATCGTGAATTCTATCTCACAGCCATCTAACGATCACTACTCTATACTCTCTGATGCCAACCCCCGACAATTGAACCACCCACCCCCAACCCAAATCCTACGGTTGGGGTCAGACCAACCCCAGTTCTTATCGAAGCCTGACATGACTTTTCCCTGCTTACGGCTTATGAAACCGTTCAATCTTGAATTGCATACTTCACCCATCTTATTGTTTAATACCCTTTAACCCACAAAAAGTACCAAAACCTGCCATAAGATTTTTTTACTGATTGTGGGATGTGAAACCCTGGCTGTAGATTTGACTGCAATAATAAAATATTTCGGTAGTTTTAATGACCGATAATCTGTCAAGTGCATCCCCCTGACCCTTGGGGGGTTGGTGGGGGTTGTAGGGCTCGGTGCCTATTGATAGTCTTAAGCCTAGTTATGGTATAGGTGTCTGTAGGTTCGATTACAGTAGTGAAATATGACGGTAAGCCAATTGACCTATAATCTGTCAAGTTCATTACCCTGATCTTTGGGGGTGGTTTTAGGGGGTTGGAAGGCTTCGTGCTCATTAAGACTTTTGATCAGCATGACGAGGGCTATCAAAATATGAAGTTTCATAAAAATTGACCGCTGTTCAATTTCCATATGTTTTGTGCAGGGTTCTTTCCGCAAAGATACAATTTGTTGAGTCCCTTAGGCGTTAAATGAAGTTGTTGAGAATATTATGTTCAAAAGTATATTTTCCAATGGGTACGGGATTCTTTGGTGAGGAGGGCAAAAGCTTGTGTTAATGTCGGAGGTAGCCATTTTCAGCAGCTGTTGTAATAATGATTTTGTTTAATTTTAATTTCAACACCCTGTATTTCAGAAACGTAGCATTTCCGGACAGGGCGTTTCGAAATGGTGTTGCCAAACTTAAGGGGATATAGAAGGCATTGCGGAAGAAAAATGTTGTATATAAACCCCTAGTCGGAAATGAGCAGTTTTGGCCCTGTAGCAATTTTTGTCCAAAGACGTAATGTTATTATGTTGACTCTAAAGGGGTTCGATATTTAAGTAATTTTTATTAAATGTAACGCAAAAATAATAAATTTATAATAATTGTTTAAAACGACTTGTAGTAGGTTGTTCTTTAGTTCGATCCAAACCTCAGCCTCAATGACCACTGTCTGTGCTGTCAACTTACAACCCCCTCAAGTTTGGCAACACCTTTTTGAAACACCCTGTATAAACTTTTTTTTAGAATTAACTCACTAGGTACTTAAATATTTTAATGTACTTAGGTTACAAACAATTTTAATAAAATGTGGAAATAGTTCCAGAGAAAATGATTATGGGAGTTTTTATTGGGTCACTCTGTGTTCACTGGCCTATTAGATGTAATTTCTAAACCAATTGCGATGATTCAGTTGGCATTTCATGACTTGCTACAGTTTTTTGAGAAAACTATGGATTTTTTTATTGACACTGCCATTAATTGTCGTCACAAATACAAGTTTTAAATCTAAAAAGATTCCTTTTTAGTGAAAAATAAATAAAAAGTACAGAATTCACCACCTAATAATAAACTTTTGACATACCTATCAGAAATGAACAGTGATGTCGTGGATAAAGTAAAACACCTCAACAGTGAAATTATTTATCTATTTATACAAATACTTACTATGGCATGTACATTAGCGTGGGTAAAAAAAATCGATTATTTTTTTATTTACTTTATACTCTGAAAAATAGGTTATAGAAAATTATCTCCAAACAAAAAATCATTATGAAATGCGCAATTCATAGTGTTGTAGAAAATTAACTGCTCTACAAAAAATGGTCTCTTATGATTAGTCGATTAAATAAAACATTTAAAAGATAATCATCGCCAAACTTCAATGCACGCCAATTTTAACAGTTTTTGATTAAATAATTCGGAAAATTTCAATTTAGGAGTTTCAGGGTAATTTATACAAATTTGAGTTTCTAGTGGAGCTCCTAATGCAGTCAAAAAAATTCTTCGCTATCATACTCAATGGTTAAAATTACAAAAAAGTTTAAAAAAAAATCAGCACAAAACCAAAATGTTTGAAATTTTATAACACTTGATAATTAAATAAAAAACTTTTTAATAACAAATTGAAAATTTTTTTTCTTTAAGATTAATACTTTTCATAACAAATTTCTAACAAAAACGAAAATTTTTTCAAGATTTAATGAATCATTGACTCTCCATCAGAAATATTTTTTTCGATGTAACCAAACATGCTTACGACTAAAAAACATATAGAAAAATAGTTTAAACATTTCTCTGTTCAGAGAAACTGAAATTTGTATAAATTTCCCTGAAACTCATAAACTAAATTGAAATTTTCCGAATTATTAATCAAAAACTGTTAAAATTGGCGTGCATTGAAGTTTGACGATGAATATCTTTTAAAGGCTTTATTTAATTGACTAATCATAAGAGACCATTTTTGTAGAGCAGTTAATTTCCTAGAAAACTATGAATTGCGCATTTCATAATGATTTTTTGTTAACGAGTTATAAAATTCATAAGCAAACGAGAAATTTGTCTTAAAATAATCAAACTTCAACCTTTAATATCTTTTAAACGGTGAGGTTTACGAAAAAATTGTAAGAGACCTATTTTGTAGAGCGTTCAATTTCCTACAGGTATATGGGGAGAGATATTTTTAACGAACAGTTGATAGAGAGATATGAATTTTTTTCTAATACTGAGGAAAAAATGGAAAACTGTAAAGCGGAGGACCTTCCTATTAAAATTAAGAGTTCATATTTGGAGAGAATTTTTTAGAGGTGTCTAGCAACCTATTTTTCAGAGTATAAAGTAAAAAAAAATAGTCGATTTTTTTTACCCACTCTAATGTACATATTTAATAAAATGCCTGTATAAATATTTAAATTTTGCGATAGGTATCTAGTGCAAAAAAAAATCTGCCAAAAATTGAAAATCGCCTTTTAGCGCGAAAACGATAAAACAATATTAAATACAGCTGTACATATTTTCACCACCTACTTCAATAATCACAAAAAATCTCTGAAAACCGCCAAAAAGACCACAGTCGCCTCAACTACACACTTATCGGCATATCAACAATACCCTACCAAATCATTATTACAAAATTTTCGCTTTACTTTTGACTATGAAAATCGTACATATATTGATTTGGCGCCCTGCACGTAAACTCTCTCCCTATCCTATGTGCCATGAAAAACTTATTAATCATCGATACAGTCTCATAAAAATGCCAAAATGTAGAGGTTCACCATTTTCTTACCCATTGACCCGTGGACTTATCGGGCCAGTCTATACAAACGACGCCAAAATTACTACGATCGAAGCACCCCTGCGCCCAGCGGCCACGACTGAACGCGACCAATGTATAACAAAAAGACTGAAAATTTATATACCCTCTCTAAACACATAGTCATATATTTTCCTAATACCTTACCTTACACTACTGATTATTTAAATACATCCAATGATGTATATGACACTTCTGATATGATTATGACCTGCTAAATACTTGCCGTTAATGGTTAAGTATCTTGCATGATTTTCATTCTCACTCGGCGAGGGAATATATTTTATACCTACAACATGACTATCTATCTTCATTTAAAATGTCCAATTTTGGACTTGTACGGTTTTCGAACTCTCCGATTCAATTATTGTTTATAAAATAAAAAACGTATCAAGATAAAAAGGATTAGTTTTTTGCTAGGTGTTATATGGTAAATATGTTCCTTGATTGATTCATACACTAATACATTATTTACAACTTTCTTATTATGACTTAGAAACATACTAGAGAGCACAGTGTAAATTTGGGTAAAAAGTCTGTTGATATACCTACTTTTAAATTAAAAAAATAATTAAATGTATTCTTATTTTATAGACAGAAAAAGAGTAGGTAATGCAGAAAATAAAACCAACTAAGTGAATAGGGATGTCCAGAAACGAATGGGGCATATCTCAAGGGTAGATTTCTTGGCTAAACCGATTTAGGTCAAGTCACCTTAGTACAATTTTGTTTCCATAAAATGTTGTAGGCCTACAGAAAAAAATGTTTGCTTAACTTTCTTATGACAACTCTTCACTTTTAAGATAGCATAATATGAATATAACATATTTTTTACCTAAAACAAAGAGAAGAGAAAAATTATTTTTAATCTTTTACTGCATTCATAATTATTAAACTAAATTAAATATTTTATATGATTTAAACCAACTAGATTAAATATTTTATATAATTAAAACCAATTTTCCCCACTCAAAAGTCAATTTCTAGGTACTGGGATACGGTCCTGGTAAATTTAACGTTACAGTATCACATTCAAAAGCCTACATCTCATTGTCAATAGATACTGACTTTTTCATAGACGCAGATTGGTCCAAATCACAAAAAAAATATAGAATTTAGTTGCAAATTTATCAAAAAATTGAAGCTTAATTTATGCGTTCAGTAAAAATTGAATTTTTTTTTTCTCTGCAGCCATACATTTTAGACACTGGCAAGTATATATTTTTTAAAGTATCTAAATAACGTGTCATTTAAAAAAATCTGCGTTGTCTTAAAATTTCTACCAGCAAAAGAAATATGGCAGAAAACAAGACTTCTTAGCAACTTCAATGTTTTTGGCAAACAATAAGCTCATATTCATATTTAACTATCCCGAAAATCTCCCTATAAAAAATTTTATTGAAATACATATATTTAAAAGTGATGCATCTTAAAGATCTTAAAAACTGAGACAAGAATGTTTTTTAAGAGTCATAATTTTTTTAGGAAGCAAATTATATTAAGGTAACTTGATCCCTTCAAGAGTGGCCTATTCATTACCGGATAACCTGCTTATATTTACTCTGACGATTTACGGAAAAACGGTTTTATATAAAAAATAATATTGTATTAAAAAATGTTGTAAACACAATTTAGCAGGTACTTCTGAAGTGACAAAACTGCTAAATATTATCACTTTGCCCTACCTTTTCCTAAGTATTCAAAATGTATTGCTCTAAATACTTTTATTTATATTTAACACAATACTTTATTGAATTTTGAAATGATATTTTGTAATTTTAAGTTGTCGGTATTTCAGTTAGAGCTAGAGATGAATATAAAAACTGAAATATTTACAAAGCATGTCACATTTTTCTAATAGGTATATAATATTATTCAGTAATTTGTTTCAAACTGAACCCTTTTATTTTTAGATTTGGTAATCAATTCAATTACATGTTTCATCCCCTGTGGAACTTGCTCCAAACAATGACCAATCAATATCGTTTTGGGACATGGAAACCATTTCAGGTCAATCAGACGACATATAAATTTATAAATAAATATCCTGATATTAAATCTGTGGTTTAGGACCCAGTTAGGCACTAGTTACATTTACGCATGTGCTACACCATCGACACGAGGGCTGATAAAGTCGATATTTCGTTAACCTTCAACTTTGTGTTTATATCCAGCTAAAAATTTATTTTAAAAAATCATATACAATTACTGGAAATGAGTAGAGTGCATCTTGTGTGAGGAATCTTGTTTTGGGTGAGTAGAAATTTGCGCGCATCACTAGAGGCCGTATTGACTTGCATGCGATTGATTGGGGTTTATTTTATTTAATATTTAAGTTAACGTCGATAATTTAAATGCCGTAAAAGAGCCGTAAGAAGGTTTTTAAAACATGAGTTCAAATTTAGCTGACGAATTTATAAAATACTTATTCTGTTCATCAAGTTATCCTAATTTTTCCTCTATCGATTCTGTGCAGTTACCTTCATATTACTAATTCATCTAAATGTATTATTCAATATTTTATTCATTTAGCACATCTGACAACATGCAATTTCTTTCTGATTGCTGCTGAATCTGTTTATATCTCTAATAGTTCTGTAAAAGTAACAAATATAAAAATATGTAAGGTATCTACGTGAAGTAATATAAAGTTACATAGTTATTATTATTAACACCCTTAAGAAGCATCATCAATATTCATAAATCAAAAACTAGGTAAGTACTAGAAAAATTTAGAAATATAGTTGATGAGAATCCATTGATATGTAAATGTAATGTAATGCTTAAAAAATATAACCTAATAGATTTACTTACAGACGTTTAAAAAAATAATTAAAGTGGTTCTTTATTCTGAGGTAAAATAGGGCATCTGGGCTAAACATGCCTTAATTAAATGTCGTTCAATTTATAGGTTGTAAAATTATAATGAAAAAAATCGTATTTTAACAATATTCAATCAAGTTGAAAAATGATGAACTTGAACTAGGGAGAGAATTTTAAAAATGTCATCTTTATCTTCACCAGTAGAGGGCGCTAACTACAACGTCCTGGTGAAATAGGTACCTATGATAGTTTTTTTTTAGTTATTCATATGTAGGTTAAGTCGGCTATAAAAACAAAAAGTGGGTTTACTTAAATTTGAGTAAAAATGGTATAAATTAGTTGAGCTTCAGAAAATCGAATACATTTATAGATAAACGTAATTTTATTTTTTTCATTATACGTTAAACAGGAACATTAATTTGTTAAAAGATTTTAAATAAGGTGCAAATTAATTTAAAATTTAAAACTAATTTTTTTATCAAGTCGAAACAAAAACTACAAAAAAAGTTATTTCATTACTGAAAGAGATGACTTGTAGGTCTGTCCAGTTTTGGCAACTTAAATCGAAATTTTGCTGCTTTATTTTAATTATTTTAGTTATCCCATTCACATTTATAATGAAATGAATATATTTCATGTGGTGGTTTTAAGATTTTCACAGCTCGTGCTGATGTTTAAAATACGATGGTTTCTCTGGTTATTACACCGTGGTCTATACAGTATGTTCGCGGATTGAGTTTACAAGAGGGCAGAGCTGGAAAAGATCCTTATAAAAAGGATCTAGATCAAAGATATTAGATCTTTTTTGAAAAGTATCTATAGATAATTTTAAAAAAGATCATTTGACATTAGAAAGATCTCAGATACAAGATACTTTTATAAAAGATCTTTTTACAAAGATCCGTATTTTAGCTCATTAAATGTGATCTAAGATCAAAAAATATCTTAGATCGTTGGAGGAGATCTAAGATTAAAAAAGTAGGTAACTTCTCAGATCATTTAGAAAACATAAGATCTTAAGTTTCAATAAATTGGGCCATTGTTAGTTATTGGAATTTATGTTAGACAAAATATTTATTTTAATAGAACACATGCTGGCAAATAAATTTTTAATGGAAGTACCTAACCAATTGTTGGAATGTCACTGCATTAGATACTGAAATGAAACTATAGTCAAATATTTAACATTTACTATAGTATACTATATACATACACAAAATAATATTATCAACTCAACTCAAAAAATATTTTCTAACAATCAGTAAATTTACACATTATTCTTATGTACATAATGAATTTGCCTTAAGTAGAACTAAATTTTCAAAATTTTTATCGGAAAGTGTACTTCGCCTGGGGGCATTAATAAAAGTAGCAAACGAGAACATTCTTTCAACTGAGGCTGATGATGCCAATGAAGTATTAAATTTAAAAAAAAGTTACTTAATATAAGGATATTTGTCTAGCATTTAAAGAGATCTAAGATATTTTTGAGATCTAAGATCTTTTTTGGGATCTTTGGGAAAAGTTTTTGCTTGTTTAGAAAATACCAATCACCATAACGAACTTCAACTTTGTTGTACAGGGTGGCTCAAAAACACAAAAATGTAAGAGTAAACATACCTTATTTTGCAAGATACGAAAAAAAAGGCATTCTTGATTAGTTTTTTTTGTTTAGAAAATACGAATCACAATGACAAACTTCAATTCTATTGTATAGGGTGGATACAAAACAGAAAAATGTTATTTTGCATAAGGGTAAACATAACTTATTTTGCAAGATACGAAAAAAGGTATTCTTGATAAAAGTTTTTGCTTGAAACATGAATAAAAGTCACATCATCAAAAATGTTATTTTTTATACAGGGAACAATGTACAAAACTGAAATGCATCTTATTCAAGTATAATTTTTAAATAAAACGAACATAATTACAACAACAATTAAGTTAAAAATATATAATATATCCTTTAAGTGTCATTATTATTTTAGGAATTAGTAGGTACTCTGATTAGAGGTGTGCTAGAGAATACTTAATTAAATTTTTGATCACGTGACTCTTATTCATTTTTCAAGTAAAAACATTTATCAAGAATCCCTTTTTTCGTATCTTGCAAAATAAGGTATGTTTTACGTAAAATAACATTTTTGTGTTTTTGACACACCCTGTACAACAAAATTGAAGTTCGTCATGGTGATTCGTATTTTCTAAACAAGCAAAAACTTTTATCAACAATGCATTTTTTCCGTATCTTTCACTTTTTGGTCCATTTGTCCTCATGTAAACTCAATCCGTGGACATATTGTATATACAGGGTGAGTTATTTCCATGTTTAGTGTAGGGATCTGGGAAAGTAGCAGAGATGCAAAAAAGTTTAAATGAGGAAAGATGTGCAGTTTTATGATCCTTATTAAATGTTACTTCTAAAAAACGTCATGGCTGACTCGATAATTGGAAAATTTGAGATGCGTGTAACTCCGTTGCTATTTATTTTACAAAAAAAATTAAATTACAAAGTTTCAGGTTGCTGTCTTATTAACACTGCAAAAACCTAAAACTTTGTAATTTATTTATTTTTTAATAAATAGCAACGGAGCTGAACGCATTTGAAGAAATTGGTCGAATTCGGATTTTTCCAAATATCTAGTTAGTCATGACGTTTTTTCAAAAAATAAAAGTAACATCGAAAAAGACTCTGTATAACTGACTGCAGTTAGACAGACCATTATGGAATGTCTCAGGAGGCCATCATTGTCTGAAGGACGATTCCGACCGCAGCTGCCTTAAAATCAACAGCAACAACTGAAATTAACGTCAGGACACACCTAGGGGTTCTAACAGCCTGTAACTGACAGGGACCAGAAACAACGGAACAACCCAAAAAAACATCGTGCTTTAAACTATTTCACTCAATCTGGTTTATTGGTAATCACTTTTGCAGTGGTTTTGGTTTAGGTTACATACTATTTAGTTTCCAGAACATACAAGGCCCCGATCCTATTTTTTTTTGTCGTATTAGTAAAAGCACCATTAACAATTGTCGTGATGTTAAAAAAATTATAGTGGCAGGTTACGTCAATTAAGATATCTATACTCGACGGCCGAAAATATAGATAGTGATTCATACATAATATAGAAACACTATTACCGTAAAGTGTATAATACTTAAAATGATTTTTATAACGGTTCAATATTATTTGCTTATGTTAAATGATGTGCCGCTCTCTTTGCACATCGATAGGATCTATAACAGTCATAGACTGAGTTACACTGAACGCGATTTATTTCCTATCTCTGTCTATCGCACTTATTACAGATAGGGAAATGCTCTTTTTAGTGGGTGTAAACGGACGTACGTAGAATTCGAGTTAGCCGTAGTTAGAAACGTCAAACTATAAGCGCGCGCGAGGGTTTGCATATTCCGTGACTATAGTAAATTTATAAATTAAAAAAATACAATCGGGACGTTTTAAAACGTAGGAATAATAATTAAAATGGATCAAAGTGCCGGTTGTAGCAAACGGTCTGTTGCTCATAAACGCCCTAACCTATGCGATGCGGAATTAATAATGGTAAAAAACGTGTATAAAGGAATTCGGTCGCGAAATTCTAATACAAGTGTAAGTGAAGCTGTTGATATGTGTAGTTCGTTGACAAAAGTATCCGTTGCTACTGTTTATCGTGCCATAAAAAATAGTGTAGAAGTGAATCCAAAGAAGAAAAAAGTGGAAACACGAGGGAGGAAGAAAATAGAAGTCGACGTTGACGTGAAATACTCCATACGTAGGAAAATTCATGGATTTTTCTTTAGAAATGAAATACCAACGATAAAGAAAATTCAAGCTGCAATAGCTGAAGATGAGGATATTCCTAATTTCTCTGATAAGGTTCTTAGAAGAATAATGCGTGACATGAATTTTCGATATTTGAAACGGAATCGGAATAGTATGCTCGTTGAAAAAGACGAAATTGTGGTATGGCGAAGAGAATACTTAGAAAAAATAAGAGAACTTCGTGCATCTGGTAAGAAGATATATTACATGGATGAAACATGGGTAAACGAAGGTCATACTGTATCAAAAGTTTGGCAGGATGGTAATGTTAAGAGTAAGAGACAAGCATTTTTAGATGGATTTTCTACTGGATTAAAGGCACCTTCTGGAAAAGGACGAAGATTGATTATAACACATATTGGAAGCGATACGGGATTTTTAGAAAATGGTTTGCATGTATTTGAGTCACGAAAAACGGGAGATTATCATGAAGATATGAACAGCGACGTGTTTGAAAAATGGTTTGAATATGTTTTATCATATCTGGAGCCAGGAGCAGTTGTTGTGATGGATAACGCACCTTATCATAGTAGAAGAGTTGAAATGTTACCGACATCAGCATGGAGAAAAGGAAATATTATGGACTGGTTACAATCGAAAAATATTGAATATACAGAAACCATGCTAAAAGTACAATTATTAAAAATTGTCCAAAGAGAAAAAGGTCAATACATTAAGTATGTAGTGGATGAGATGGCCAAAGATCGAGGAATTCGTGTACTCCGTTTACCGCCATACCACTGTGAATTAAACCCAATTGAGTTGGTTTGGGCACAAATAAAGAATGAAATCGCACGAAAAAACACCACCTTTAAAATAAACGACGTGAAATTATTATTACAGGATGCTATTAATCACGTCACTGCTGAAACATGGTGTAAGTGTATTGGACATGCACAGAAAGAGGAACAACGTATGTGGGATCTTGATACAACGGTAGAAGTGTTCATAGAACCAGTCATTATTCATTTGGGTGAAGATGATTCTAGTGATAGTGATAGCAACAGTGATATGTGAAATATATAATGTGAATAATGTGATATGTAAGTATTTAAATATATTAATAGTGAAGTGATTATGTGGCAGTGAAGTGAAAGTGTGACAGTGATAATATTCGTGAGATAATTATTATAAAATATGTAAGTACCTACTTAAATAAATATATTATTAGTAAACATTACAATATTTTGCGGCGGCGTAAGCCGGGTGGTGGTGGGTTATCGATGCCCAAGAGGGCATCGTTTTATAGAAAACACTTAAAATTTAAAAACAAAATGTTACTAAAATATTTGAAGTTTTCTAGATAAAACCTCTAAAAATAATAGATGTTATGTTTTATTATATTTTGTCCATATTTTCTACATCTTGTTGCCTTTTACGTATACACGCCTATGTATTTTCGATCCCCGCACGCCTCATCCTCCTTACTAGTCCAAGAGCTAGCGATGAATCACTATCTATAATTTCGGCCGTCGAGTTATAAGTAAATATTTTTTAAGCATTAGAATACATATACCAGAACTTAAATAAAATTGTTTGCAACAGACTGCGTGATTCAATTTAGTGTGTCTACCTATTTAACATGCAGTAATATGAAAAATTGCTTTTATCTTGAAAATTATTAGTTTTTTTTACTTTTAACTAATTTACCATTTTTATTCATAATTGGCATACTTTTCATTGTTTTTTTGCCTAAATTGTAGATAAGTGAGGAACGAAAATGTTTAGGTCATAATTGGTCCACCAGTAATGTCCAACTAGCGCCCTCTGTCAATGAGCAAAGAAGTGAATATTATTTTCGAAATTCTCGTACGAAAAAATATATTTAATCAAATTTTTAGCTTGATGGATTTGCCAGAACTTGAATTTTGTTTTCATTTTGACACGTTGCAGATTCATCCTATTTTAATCTTGGAAAAGTCCCATTAAGTTATCTCTCATTTTTAATGAAACGCTCTGTCTATCATTAGATACATATAGTACACCTGAGCACAGAATTGCTACCTTAAAATTAATAAGCTTTCTTCATACCTATGCAGTGTACATATTTAATATTGATCCCTTGATTTCTTTTTACATAATCTTACAATCGATAGCTATATTTTTCATGTTCTATAAATGTAGCATACCTAAGTAAAACGTCTGTATCTCACATTGCCACTAAGTTTTACTAGTGATGTTTGTTATCTCCATTATATGGATATAAAGTTTTTCATATCAAATTGTAGATTGGATTCTATCTGTATTTTTTTATTCTTTTGTATACCTATACAAATGGCATTTTAAGACTGTTAAATTCATAATTTCTTTTTTAAATGCCAGAATAGTCTAATGGGATTTCATTCATTCACTTAGGTTTTTTTTTTGTTTGAAATATATTTGTTAGGTACAATTATCAAGTCTTGATTTTCCTTTGCAATTCACTAAATCTCAAATTCCTTTTATCAACTTTTTTACTATTTTGAGACCTATCTTCGTGGACATGTTTTGATTAAAATGAAATTTTAAATCTCCTGTTCCAGCTTGGTGGATACATATATTCAAAAAATCTGTAATATCGTTTTATTGAGCAAATTAATGATACATTCAATTCAATAATCATGCAGATCTGAAATATACAGGGTGTTACTTAAGTATGTACAATAAATTCAACAGACGATTATTTGAGTGATTTTAAGAAAAAAGTTCATATAAAAATTGGTCCGCAGATGCTTCATTTTCAAGATACAAGGTGTTAAACTTTTGTAAAAAAAATTGCTATTTCGTAAATATGTTAAACACCCTTTACCCAATTTTGTTGTAATTTGGTAGTGTTATTTGTAGTGTTAAGGGGCCAGTTTAGCCCTAACTTGATTAGATTTGTTAAGTCTAAAATTGGGTATTTAAGATATTTACGAAATAGCAATTTTTTTACAAAAGTTTAACACCTTATCTCGAAAATGAGGGATCTGCGACCAATGTTTATGTGAACTTTTCGTCTAAAAATCACTCAAATAATCGTCTGTTGAATTTATTGTACATACTTAATTAACACCCTGTATGTTAAAAACTTTTCAAGTGAGAGTCTGGCACTACCTCTTGAATTTTCTATGCATAATTAAAGAGTTTGTATAACAGTTTTTGAATATCGGCGTAGTACATTTATTTAATCAATAAAAACTTATCAATCCAGAAATGCGAAGATGGAGAACAACATGGCACGAAACTCGCCATTCCGTCAGGCTCTGGCCAGCGTTGTGAGTAAAACTCCCAACGGAGCCCTCTTTATGGATACAGAATGGCAGCAGAGAGAGCCGAGAAAGAGTTAAATGAGTCTCCAGAGGTTTATAAGCGAGAACTCGAAGCCCTGCGGCTTATGGTTAAAAGTAACGGAAATAAATAAGGTTTATTTCGTTGTATAACGTCTTCTTGCATTTCAGATGATCCTAATTTGTCTGTGCCAGACAGTGATCAGTTTTTGTTGCGGTTCCTCAGGGCCAGGAAGTTTGACAGCAAGAAGGCCTTTCACATGGTAAGTAAAGTTGTAGTTGAGGTTGCTTTTTGTAGGTGCTTAAAGACATTTTAGTTTAAGAAGTTTGCATGTAAAATAACTAAACTTGACTTAATAGTTTATAAAAGGCCTTACATATTATTATAGACACATTCACCAACATTAAAAGCTTATGGAACTAGTAAGAAATTCACTTTATGCACGTACAGTGTTACTGGAAATATACAATAAAAAAATTGAGTCTTGATGACATATACATTATAGGCAGCATCATTGTAAAAAATGTATTTACCTATTTGACAGCACAGACACAGCCGCAAGTGCACAAACTTTAAGATAAAAATAATCAATATAGTTCATAGAAACTTTTTTTTATAGTAGCTACTAATTCAGCATTTCAATTGCCAGTGACGTAGACATGAGGGGTCAGCCCTTTTAGAGAGATGTGTACTTCTACGCTTTTGAAAATATTTGTATATACTTGGTAAATGTTTGATATTTATGGGAGAAAAACTTCCGTAAAATTTTCGTATTTTCTTTTTTAGACTAAATATTAAAGATTGAACTTTCTATTTGTTTCACAACAAGAACAACAGTTTTTCAATGAATTTTATTGAATATGTTGACACGTTAAAAAGCTAAATCTGAACGAGGTTGATAAAAAAACAAAATAACAAGTGAATATAAATTAAACATAAAAAATATGTAAACATAGGCTAACATTGTTATTAGCACGAATGAAATAAAAAGAAAAATAACAAACAACTTCATCATCAGAGTGCAAACATAACCGTTTCTTAAAGAAACTATATTTTCCTCGTTGGAAAATTGTTATTTCTATTTTTATTTGCATTTTCGCTAAATGGACACAATGTTTCCTCACCTCGAATATCACATATCGCAAAACAAACTAAGGTTTATATTAATTTTTTTGCCTATTATTATCTGACTAATATTTCAATTTATTAAAAAAAATACAGTTACAACAAGAGATGCCTAGTATCAGAATATGTTAAGTCTATTATAATATATAACAAAAAAAAAGAAGAAATAAATATAAAAAGTTGAGGAGAGGAACTTACACATAAATAACACAGATATAAAGAACAAAGCAAAAAGTTAACAAACAATATGAAGCATACATGACTGCTTACTGCGTGCTGTGGATAGACTAAACGTTATTGCTTCTAGCTGATAGGTGTGGTACTTTTATTCGAATGTTACTTAAAACACCTGGACAGTCCAAATATTATGAAAAACATTATATAAAAACATAACGAGAAACATATCCCCTTTTCACAAGGACATGAATATTGAAACCGTCAAGTAGCATATTCTGACAGAAAACTGCAGTAGTTCGTATACCGGTGATTTCACAAACCTGTAGGTACTGTTCCCATAGGTGCAATTTGTTGAACATAAATTGGGCTCCATGCTACTAATGTAGTGTTATATTATATAATTTATAATTAAGTACGACTGAATATTTCCTTCTAGTGATTGTAACGATATCACATTTAGAAGAATTTAAGGTTAAATTATTATTTTGAGACCATAGACTAATAACATCAAGTACATTTTGCAACCTGTAATAATCGATAATGGTAGTTATGTCCTACAAGAATTTAAGGTGGTCTGTATAAATTAAATTGTGTACTTGTTAGTCAGCCATAATGTCGTTAATAAACAAAACATAAAGTAAGGGTCCAAGTGTAGAACCTTGAAGCACGCTAGATTTTTTATGAAAGTTATGAAACTTAAAATCACGGCATTAAACAAATTGATACATATTTTGTAAATGTGATTGAAAACGTTACAATAGTGAGTCAGGCACAACAAACTTATTCAGTTTGTATGTACAAGATGTCGTGGTTGAATCTGTCAAAGGTATTAGTAAAGTTGGTATTGGTATCACCGACTTGTTTTTGTTTTAAATTTTCGTCAAAATGTTAACATGTTCTCGAATAATTGGGTACTATTTCTTAAAAATTCCAGATACAGAGGTATTTCCTGATGAGACTTAAGTGCCCAGAACTATTCAGCTGTCCCTTGCCCTCAGAATGTACTACGATGTTTGATCTTCAAGCTCAGAATATGCTTCTACAAAGGGACCAATTTGGTAGACGAGTGTACATAATTAAAGTAGGTAAGTAAACTCATACACGACTAATCATAGAAGAAATATACAGGGTGATTAATTAACAATGGGAAAATCGTAAGCTGAAGATACTACACGTGAAATGGTGACCATTGGCGCAAACATGCCTTATCCGAAAGTTTATAGTTTCGGAAACACAGGGTGTTGAAAGTTAAAATTTTAAATCGTTTTTTTGCGATTATTCTGAAAATATGTAGGTTAGGAACTTGAAAATTTGTGAAACTATGTTTTTTTAGGCGACGAATAAGATGCGTGTTGTAATTTCAGCATTGCTCATAGAGGGCGCCACTTACGACCAATTTTACCGAAAATTTAGTTAATAACTTTTTACCCTGTATGTCTAACATGAAACTTGATTCAAAACCTGAAAGAGCAATCATTTTTCCATTAATTGTGTATTCTTGTTTCATTTCGGTATCTCGATCCGTTTTCGAGAAAAATCGATTTAACGAACACTATGTTTTGATAATACGAGAAATTAAAAGCGAAACAAACCAAGTGTTTCTTCGTGTTATTACAACAATTAACAATAAAACAAATGAAATTCGTAATAATGATTTAAAGTCAGTGTTCGAAGAATCCACCGTTGACATTTACACACTTTACACAACGTTTTCTGAGAGATCTTCGAGTTTGAAACAACATATTGGGATTGCGTTTGACTTCGTTGGCAGCGATTTGTATTCTTTGCCACAACTCTTCACACGAACCAATAGATTCTTCCAAATAGAAAAATGAAGAGGATTGAAGTCCGGACTTCTGGGTGGCCAAGTAAAAATGCTTCCACGGCTTGAAGAAGTTCCACTTTATTTAAGAAGAGACATGTGGTTCATGCACGACGGAGCTCCACCGCATTTTTCTTGGCCAGTGCGTGCATATTTAGATGCAGTTTTTCCAAATCGCTGGATTGGCCATGTAAGCATTTTTGCTTGGCCATCCAGAAGTCCGGACTTCAATCCTCTTGATTTTTCTATTTGGTCTCGAATGAAAGATATAGTTTACAAAGAATCTATTGGCTCGTGTGAAGAGTTGTGGCAAAGAATACAAATCGCTGCCAACGAAGTCAGACGCAATCCCAATATGTTGTTTCAAACTCGAAGATCTCTCAGAAAACGTGTAAAGTGTATCAGTGTCAACGGTGGATTCTTCGAACAATTACTTTAAATCATAATTACGTATTTTATTTGTTTTATTGTTAATTGTTGTAATAACACGAAGAAACACTTGGTTTGTTTCGCTTTTAATTTCTCGTATTATCAAAACATAGTGTTCGTTAAATCGATTTTTCTCGAAAACGGATCGAGATACCGAAATGAAACAAGAGTACATAATTAATGGAAAAATGATTGCTCTTTCAGGTTTTGAATCAAGTTTCATGTTATATGTACAGGGTAAAAAGTTATTAACTAAATTTTCGGTAAAATTGGTCATAAGTGTCGCCCTCTATGAGCAATGCTGAAATTGCAACACGCATCTTATTCGACGCCTAAAAAAATATAGTTTCGCAAAATTTCAAGTTCCTAACCAACATATTTTCAGAATAATCGCAAAAAACGATTTAAAAGTTTAACTTTCAACACCCTGTATTTCGGAAACTATCAACTTTCGGATAAAGCATGTTTGCGCCAATGGTCACCATTTCACGTGTACTATCTTCAGCTTTCGACTTTCCCATTGTTAATGAATCACCCTGTATACTGCCATGCAAATCACCCAAATGATACTGTTTACCAATGTAATATGATGCAGAACGTCAAAAAATCAGTTGCTCTAGGCTTCCTAAGTTCACGGATTATAATTATGTTTACCGCTTAATTAGTGCACATTTTAATTAACATTGTTGAACAGAACAGTAGGTACTGGACCTCTGTTATACTATCATAAATTAACTAAGTTATAACAAAGCCTTTGTATGAAATTTACTCTAAACTAACGACCGGTAAATTAATGAACCACTGAATTAGATGACATGAGTATAAATTAAAATTTAATATATTATTTTTTTCATATATCGAAGCAATACAGTACCAACAGCTATTAAAGAATTAATATTTCTTGTAATGTAGAATTAATATTTTAGTTATAGGTGGGACAAGTAATATTGACCAAGAAAAATTGCATTTTTTCACAACTATGCCTCCTTCTACCTGCAATAAAATTGCAGAATTTCTACTCCAATCATTTGTTCGGCATTTTCATGAATGCATTGTATTTAATATCCTATTTTTATAAATTTTTTAGTGACAATCAGCTAAGCAGTAGAGTACACAGAAAAAAGTTAGGAATGGCCTAATTCATTTATTAAATTTATTAAAAGATAAAATTATAAAAAGATATCTACAAGCCTAACGAAAACTACAAAAATGCAAAATTTTCACTTTAAATTGCGAATATATTTTATTAACAGCTTAAAAGAAAGTCTAATGGGCAGCGCAGTATACAGTATTCAATATTATTAGGTATATTTCGTGTTGTGTGTAGCAGATAAGTTTTTAATTTTATTTTAAATAAATTTAATGACAGTGCGTTCATGATGAAAGGAACAAATTCGTTTAAAATTCAGGTAATTATTTTGTGGAAAAACGCTCAGACACGTCCATTGGTATTTTTAGTTGCGGATTTTTTGACATAAGAAAATTGTATACAGGGTGTCTCAAGAAGAACAGATGCAGTCATCATTGATTTTTTTAATGGAACGCCCTGTTTTTTATGCCATTTTTGAATTGTACGGTAAATTCTGAATATTTTTTGTATAACATACCATATCTTAAAAATCAGCGGTTTTTGTAATAATGACGTTTGAAAATTGATATTTTGAAATACACACAATTAAATAAAATGTTTAAATTGGACAACCTTGAACATTTTTTTAAAAGTCAACAAAAACAACCTAGTATGCCAAATTTTGTCTTAATCAAAACAGTTTTCTTCGTATTAATTGTTTTTCATTCGTTGACCCCTAAACCATTTTGATGTAATACCTACTTTGTGACAATAACCAAACTGTCACCGGCGTTTAGTTTGCTAGTGTCATTTTGTAAGTTTTGCGTTTTAAAAATGCATTTATCTGAGAAAGAACGTATTGAAGTACTTATGATGATTGGTTTTACAGACAGAGTGCGTACTCAACAAGTGTGTAATTTATTTAATGTAATTCATCCTGATCGACCTCCAATTACTAGATCTACTGTCAGCAAAATTGAATTGAAATTTGCTGAGCACGGCCACGTTAAAGATTTACCTAAAGGAAGACCAGCAGAAATATCAGAAGATTCTAAATTAGACGTTTTACTAGAAACTGTAAATAATTCCCATGTAGCCGTTAGGACAATCTCCAGGAATTGTAATTTGTCATCGGGATCTGTCACAAATACTACGAAAAAATAAATACCATCCTTATAAGGTTCAACTGCTACATGAACTATTAGAAGATGATAAAAGAACGCAGTTTTGTGGGCAGATAATTGAGATGAATAATCAAAACTTATATTTCACCCGAAAGATTATTTTTTCTGATGATGCTACTTTTGTTTTAAATGGACACGTAAACAAACAAAACTGCAGGTACTGGGCAACTGAAAATCCTCGTTGGACACAAGTCTGTCACACACAGCATCGTCAAAAAATAAATGTTTGGGAAGGTATTGTTGAAATCCGATTTCCTGGACCCTATTTTTTTTTTAAGAAAATTGAAATGAAGAACGCTACTTAGACTTTTTTCAGTTTGAACTCGCCGTTTTAACTGTTGTGTTTCCTAATCTACAAGATCTAGATATTCCTCATAATGACATATGGTCCCAACACGATGGGGCACCTCCTCATTTTGCAATTATTGCAGTTCGACAATTTCTTTACTCAACTTTCCCTAATACATGGATTGAATGCAGAGGTCCTATTGAGTGGCCACCAAGGTCACCGGATTCAACCTCTTTAGATTTCTTCTTCTGGGGTTATTTGAAATCTAAAGTTTACGCGAATAAACCAAATAATCTTGATGACCTGAAACATGGTATACGAAAATAAGACTTATTCCAGCAGGGGTAACTGAAAATGTTCAACGGGAAACAATCCGCTGACTACAAAAATATAAACGAACAAAACATTGAACATTTATTATAGAGCAATGGTTATTTAAATAATGTTTTATGATTAGACATTAAGCAATTTTTTTTCCATTTATCACATTTCAAACGTTATTATTACGAAAACCGTTAATTTTAGAGATATGGTATGTTCATAATTTACCGTACAATACAAAAATGGCATAAGATACAGGGCGTTCCATTAAAAAAAATTAATGATGACTGCATATGTTCTTCTTGAGACACTCACAATTTTCTTATGTCAAAAAATCCGCAACTAAAAATACTAATCGACGTGTCCTAGCGTTTTTCCACAAAATAATTACCTGAATTTTAACGAATTTGTTCTTTTCATCATTAACGTACGATTTAATCTTTGAAAATTAGTTTTTTTTTTTCATTTTCGGTGGTAAGTAATTTAGAAATCTAGTGTTGTATCCAAAATTATGTGTTGGTAATTGCCTGTTCTTATGCTAACGTATTTTCTTGGAACCACAGCTCTTCATTGGTCATATCTGTATCCGATAATATTATTGTTAACAGTTAAGGTTTTTAAATATTATTAATAATATCACCTTTAATTAAAATGATATTTTAATGATGAGATAATGGTCATAGATCAAATATAATTTATCAGAATTGATAAGAAAGATCTCAAAAAACAAAAATCGATTTATTTAAGCGCTGCAAAACTTATTCGTTACTATTTTAAACTCGGTATTCTTATCTGAATTTCATTCAAAATACATTACGGAACAATGTGAATACATTGGTTTATGTGTGAAACATTTTACCTTTTGTACGTATCTTCCTGAAAACGCAAGTGGTTATATCGGTCATAAAATTCTGACTGAATAATGGAGAACGAGAAACGCTGATAACGTATAAGATGCGACGTGGGCTAAAATTGATTGTGTTCTTCCAGATAACTTCGATTCGTCGAAGGTAACAATAGACGACGTTTTTCGCGTCAACGTTTTGGCGCTGGAGCAAATAGTACGTGAAGCGGAAACTCAGATAGCGGGGATCGTTGTTATCTTGGATATGGCAGGGCTTAGTTTACAGCACGCGAAGTTCTTCACTCCTTATTACGCCAAGAGAATGGTTGAGCTGGTACAAGAGACGTTCCCGCTGAGGTTCAAGGGCTTCCATATCGTTAATGAGCCCTTCTATTTTGACGCGGTCGTCGCCGTTCTCAAGCCTTTCCTGAAGGAAAAAATCCGCAAGAGGGTAAGGGTTTATGCAAATTTTATTTAGCCGGATTAAAAGCTGTATATTGAAAGTAGTGGATACATTCAATATTTTTAAACAACTAACTTGTTGAAAAAATGCTGGGACTGGTCGATTTCTATTTAAATAAAACTTCTTTTCGGCAACAATTTCTTTTTAATACAGTGTTCTGCCGACTTTACAGGGCGTCACAAATTAGTAGGTCAAGCTGTTAACGGCAGATACTTGGGTGAAAATAATGGGACTTCTATTTTGTCATTTTTAATCTGGGTGCTCTGTTTTTGTGCTACAGTGTGTTAAATTTAAAGCCTTTAATTTTGCACGCGATTATATGTAGATTATCCGTATTTTTTTAGTAATTTAAAAAAAATCGAAGTGTAAGCGGAGGAATGGTGGGGAGGGATATACCGCCTTACCCCCAGTCATTCCTTACGCGTGCCTATGATTGAGAAGTGCTGTTTTAGATAAAATTGATGTGCACCATCACCTCCACTCTTCCGCTGACGTTTCGATTTTGACATCTTATAAACGTTTTCATCTCAGTATGTTAGAAAATTAAGGAGTTATTAAAAAAATCGTTTTTAATCTTAATTTTATTACCTCTAAATTGAAAACGGAGTTTCCCCAAAGTAATAGCAATACAATGATAGCCCTATTATACAACAAAATAATCTACGATTAATGAAGCTCAATTTGAGGAAAACCAATCGATAGGGTTTTATAAAAATGTGCCGAAATACGAGATCTGTTCAGAAAATAACCGAACTTTGTTTTTCAAACTTTATTATTACTTTTATACATTATTGGACTTTATCTCTTTCAAAGTACTGCCCTCCCCTATTCACACACTTTTCTCAGCGATGTTTCCGTTTCGCTAAGTAGTCCTGGATAGATTTATTTGAAGTGGCCTTTGAAGTCTGTGACGAATTTGCATTGATGNCTTTATTATTACTTTTATACATTATTGGACTTTATCTCTTTCAAAGTACTGCCCTCCCCTATTCACACACTTTTCTCAGCGATGTTTCCGTTTCGCTAAGTAGTCCTGGATAGATTTATTTGAAGTGGCCTTTGAAGTCTGTGACGAATTTGCATTGATGAAGAGCTTCCAAAAAATTTTAAGATCAAAATATGTGTTACGCTTATCTATCGCAAATTGCTTCGCTTATCTGCCAAAGTTTTATTTTATCATATCAGCAGCACAGGTCAGAAAAATGCTCCTTCAAGGCCATTGAAGAACATGTACCATGTAAAACCACATTTCTAATAAGGCAATTTTGAAATGAAGTTTTAATAATAGTTTTCCGCGGCACTTTCAAACTTTTAATAAACTTGAAAAAAAAACACTTTCGTTTCTCAATAGCAGACAACTTCTGGTTAATATGAATAGGATGGGTCTGACAAGCTTATTTTTTAGTTCTTGATACGTTTTATTTCCATTATATTTCTTCTTTCTGCGTTTTATGACCAGACCTCTGTCTAGGATTACACGCTTCTAATATAGCTACTTTTATATAGTTGTACCTATGTCAAAAGAAACTTCTTTTGACATAGGTACAACAAATTTAGTCTTAAAACTGTAGTCCAATCTATATGCAATACGCTTACAATATGCCAGCCAAAAATGTGTTGAAGTTGTCTTGAAATTTGCAGCTGCCTTAAATTTAAAATGTAAAAATTTGTACTGGCTTTAATTGTTTTTTTTGTTTGAATGTTGATTTCAAATTATTGTTAACAAAGGATAAAATATTGTCCATACCAAAATTGAACTATTTTTTCTGAATATACCCGTAAGAAAATTGATTGAAATCTACGGTGTAATCTTTAATGACTTTTTATTAAGATTAAATATTTTTTCATCTTTTGCCGACGATAACATATATTTTATCGAAACTAAGACATTTTTGTCGCAAAGCTTCATTAACAGTCACCATTGCAATGTTTTCTGGGGTTATATTCTTTCAAAATGAACTATTATTTAATAACGAAAATGAATTAATGCATTTCTAGGTTACAGATTTTCGTGACGTTTACCAGTATCATTCCCAATATTCTATTGCTATTGAATTGCTTCTTCATTCATTTATTTATCAAGGGATTTTAAGTTACAGTTTAATGCTTGCCACTACAAGTAAAACTGTAATTACTCCTGTTCCTTCTGAACAATGTGTCTTCTATTAAACTACCTACGTAAGCTTGCGCGAATAGCCACAAATTTTACGTTCAGTTTTACCCTCTAATTCACCCTTAAGGATTTTCGGTAGACTTCACTAACACCCTATTTATATTTGCCGCTGGATTTAACATTCCATTATGAACTAAATAAAACTTGATAACGTCTGGAAAGATCTTAGAGTCTGCGCCTAGTCTTGTCGCAAAATTGAATTTAGTATTCATTAGTTTGCGTATAATCTACTAGTATGTCACTTGGTTGTATGTTTGGAGAAAATACATTAACTAATTTAATGATGATTTCCACGTTTGTCGTCATTTAGTTATTCCTTATCGTAATTCTGCTTTTAGATAATTGTACATGGCAGTGATCTGACGTCTCTCCAAGCCTTCGTATCGCCTGATATTCTACCTATTGAATATGGAGGGAATGCTGGCCATTTCGATAACAGATCGTGGTATATGCAGTTGCTGACGGAGGAAAAATACTTTGAAGATTTACACAAGTTCGGATACATTACGGATGATGGCCAATCAGGTACTTGAATTTAAAAATATAAAGAATAACAATAAAATTGTTGCATTATAATAAATGGATATATTAAATAAAATATAATTTTGTAAAGCTTTTATAAATGTTAACAGTTCCGTATTATCTAGGGTTGCTCAAAACAAGTAATAGTTTTGTAACAGTGATTTGTTAAAGAAGAGGTATAGTAAAAAGCTATTATTATAATACTTTGTATCCCATATTATTATAGAACAACGCTATTTTAAAATAGTGGACATTATGAATTAATTTGTCTGTATACGTTATATTAAACAACTGAATAAAAGTTTAAAATCAAAAAAGTTTTGTTTCATTATTTATTATATTATACATTCTCTCTTTATTTAAAAATTATTGAACATTTTAAAATTATTGAACTATTTGACTATTTGAAATTTGAAATATTCGACTAGGTATTTGAATTAGTGAATTATTGAAATTTGACTATTTGAAATTATTGAACTATTTGAAAATATTGTACTATTTGAAATTATTTAACTATTTGAAATTATTGAACTATTGAACTTTTTAGGTTTCTACAGGCTGTTACAAATTCGCTTCTCACTACAGGGATCTTGAAAACGGTAAGAGATACAAACTAGCTCAAATGGGGGCGTAATCAGGGGACCAACATTATGCTTCTAAAATATCAAGGCTAACATGATTAGGTTTCGAAATATTTGAAAAAACTGAAATTTTGGAAATTCGTTTTTGTTTCGTTTCAGCCTTGTTTGAGGTGATATTGAAAAAAGAAGAACACTTTCTCATGGCCACTTTTTAAACTCTATCGAATGCCATAATCAATTTTTATATGTAACGTTTCGTCTCTCCAGGACCATCATCAACTTCATTTTTTTAAATACGATCTTAGAAATTGTATTACATTTTTTGCAAGCCTTCATGACCTCCAATACTGTACTGCCTTAGCCTGAACCAGATTCAGACGTTTTGTCTCGAAAAATTCATCTTCAGTGTATTCGTTCCAAATTGAATTATTGAAATTTTTTGAAGAATACTATTCAGTTGGAGTTTTGGTTGTTCATATGCATTTTTAAGAATTAATTTGTCATAATAAAATTAAAATTGTAATAATGTTTTAATTTTGACGCAACAACTTATTGAGTTATGTATGACCAAGTGATGGTAATAGTTAATAAAAATAAATATGTTATTGTAACGCGTGTTGGTAATAGTTTAAATAACTAGATGGATTTCACAGGGTCTAACGACACTTACAGTGTACGATAATTCAATAAACAAAGAAATCTAAATAAAAAATTTAGATTTGGAACGAATACACTGAAGATGAATTTTTAGAGACAAAACGTCTGAATCTGGTTTGGGCTGAAGCAGTACAGTATTGGGGATCATGAAGACTTGCAAAAAATGTAATAAAATTTCTATGGTCGTATTTAAAAAAATGAAGTTGATGATGGTCCTGGAGAGATGAAACGTTACATATATAAATTGATTATGCCATTCGATAGAGGCCATGAGAAAGTGTTCTTCTTTTTTCAATAACACCTCAAACAAGGCCGAAATGAAACAAAAATGGATTTTAAAAATTTTGGTTTTATTCAAATATTTCGAAAACTAATCATGTTAGCCGTGATTTTTTAGAGGCATAATGTTGGTTCACTGATTACACAACTTTGCCCCCATTTAAGCTACTTCGTACCTCTTACCGTTTCCGAGATCCCTGTAGTGAGAAGCGAATTTGTAACAGCCTGTATATTCAGCAAATTTCAGAATTTTAAAAACATGCAGAATATTCTTAAAATTGAAAAATTTTTTTGGTGAGGATCAAAATAAAACGGTTTGGATCTATACAGGGTACCCTGAATTGTACACAACCAACTTCAGCTGCGGATATAATACCTCTAAATAAAAAAAATCATATTAACAAATATAGGTTGTAGAACACTTCTTTTCGACATACAAAGTGTTCCTTACTTCATCCACCTCATCTTTTATGTACCATAAAGATTATTGGCCGAACGGTTTAAGGCGTCAGTACTAGAATCGATGTTGCCACTATCGCGAGTTCGATCCGCGCGACTGGAAGACCGTAGATTAGAAGGATAATTAGACCCGCTCCATGCCAGTGGGATAGCATGGAACAAAGTTCGTAATTGACCAGGTTTCTCCAATTTTTGCAGTAAGTGATGGTTAAGGCTTACCAACGTAATTCGTGCCTGGGCGCAAATGTCGCCTACTCGATAATAGTATGCTGTTCCCTCTTCCACACAAGTTTTCCACTTCTGGGCTTATCCTTGCGAGAAGAATGATAGAATGAGGTGAAGAGATATTATTATTATCTTCGAATAGATTTTGGCGTTTTCTAAAATTTTTCCTCAATTTAATTTCGAGTGAAATAGGTTTTTAAGATGTTACTCCTTTAATCATTCCGTGACAGGTACATTTTAACTAATTGTAAGTTAGAGAATAAGATAATAAATATTCTTAATTGTTTATGTCTCTGTTATGTATAAAATTACCTATTGCTACGAGTTTTATATACTGTTAAAAAAATGTCTGTACAATTGGAAACAAATTTAAAATTGGACCAGTTAAGAAAAATCGTAGGTAGGTATTATTATTCTGAAACATCCCTCCAATGTTTTTCTCTTTCATGTAGAACTAGAAAATAGAGGCGTCTTTATTTAATTGAATATAGGTATCTTCCAAAAGTATTCATTTTATAACGTTACAATTCAAGATTATGTTGCTTTAATTATGTAATATGTATTGTTATGTAATTATGTTTGTTATTATTTTTATTTATATCATCTCCTTAACTACTGCCACTCTCATGTCTTGTGCTGTCCTGATCCATATTCTCTGAAAGTATATTTTACTTATGCCTTTAAAAACAGAAGTGAATACCTATACAACCAAAAGTAGATTTCCTACACTCTGTATAATCCGAATATGAAACTAGTTTATATGAATCTACCTCACCTGAGCTACGATATCTAGAGATTTGGTTATGAACGTGAAGATTAAGACGGGATTGGACGAGAGACTAACTGGTTTGGAAATTGCTTATGTTGTAATTTACTTCCCAAAGCCTATATGGGTTAATCAATTTAAACTGAATTTCGAGAACTTATTTGCATACGGGGACGCTAAATTTAGGCTTTGATCGACACCACACTGGAAATATATATTACTGATTTTATTCAGTGAGTTATTTCCACATTGAAACAATAGCGAAACAAACTTTTTGTAAGAGATGTGAATAATCATATATGTAATTATTTCCAAATTAGCTGTTTGGTTTTTTAAAAAAAATATATTTGCTTTAATGAATTGCAATGTGTTTAGTTTTCCGTGTTTAACACATCCTTAAATAAAAGTAGTCTGAGGGAATCAAACGGAACTATTATTTATGAGTAGGATCCTGAAAGATCATCGTTTGACAACTGTTTGTTCCACATTGCCACAAACGTCTGGCCTGGACTTTTTTTATATGGGTGAATTTTAATATTTTTAATTTTAATAAGAAACATGTTAGACCAATTTTTTCCTCAAATTTCTCTAAAATAGTTGTAGTCCGGTCAAATTAGTCATAAAAATAGTGGTCAAATAACGAAAATTCCGACAGAGCTAAATTTTGGTGGAGATCTTAGGTACACCATTAGAAATAAAGTGTCAAAAGTTCCCATCGATCCCATGTTTGCTAAAAAAGTTATTCGGGGTCAAAAGTCAAAATTTGAGGTTTTTTGGATTTTTTTCGAAAACGGTAAGTTTTATCAAAAATGTAGCTCAGTCAAAAATAGATCTTAAAATTATCTACAAAATTGATCCTTATACTTTTTTTCCAAGAATAACCATTCCCGAGATATTGCGATTTTAAAAGTTGAAGGAGTCACGTTCTACATGATATGCACATATATGCCACGTATATACATAGTTAGGCACTTAATACAAGTAAAAATGCCTATTTGTGTCTTTTATATGTATAAATTATACTATTCTGAGAATATACACTCAATAGAAACTCAGTCCCTTAGCCATTCCCTTCTACCCGCATGGCCTTGAATAATATCTGGCTACTCTATTGTAAAAACTTTTGTAAAAAATACACGAAACAAGAAACAAGTACAACTATCTTATCTTCCCCCAGCATCGGCTTCTGCTAATCAACACTTGTATCGAGTATACTATCAAGTTCAGACACGGCTAGGCAATCAACTGAACCCAGAAGACTGGGGTTGGATATTAACAGATAATACTTTGGAACCGATTCAAACTTTACTGCCATCTGCTCCGGAAAAACTCCTAAACATTATTTTTTGCAATTGTAAAAAAGGTTGTAGTGCTAAATGTGGCTGTAGAAAAGTAGGGTTACTAGTGTTCACCAGCGTGTACTAATTGCCAAAGCCAATCTTGCTCAAATGTCCCATTGAATACAACAGACGAAGATTCATGTGATTTCGATGAAGAGACAGCTGATACATCTTCATTTGAACAATTTATGATCATCCAGCAAGAAGAAGAGAAAGAAGAAGTAATGGAGGAAGACATGACTGTTGAAGTCGACTTTGAAGAGTATGAATCAGATTAAAATATCAAAAGAAATCAGAACTACAGTTAAAGTCAATAACCAATCTCAATAATCATCATGCAGTTAAAAGAGTATTGTCCCTAAAAATTCCGTCATAACAGTTCATGGAGTAGGCCTACCGGGGAAACTACGTTAAAAAAACGCGCCAAAGTACACTACCTCACAGGTGGTGTGGAAATGTGTGCATATCATGTAGAACGTGACTCCTTCAACTAGGTATTAGAATCGCGATATTTCAGGAATGGTGATTCTTAGAAAAAAAGTATAAGGAACATTTTTGTAAATAATTTTAAGATCTATAATTTTTGTTAGGGACACTTTTTTGATAAAACTTACCGTTTTCGAAAAAAATCTAAAAAACCTCAAATTTTGACCTTTGACCCCGAATAACTTTTTTAGCACACATGTGATCGATGGGTACTTTTGACACTTTATTTCTAATGGTGTACCCAAGGTCTCCACCAAAATTTAGCTCTGTCGGAATTTTCGTTATTTGAAATGTCTATGTTGACCGGACTATTGTGTATTAAATTTGATGAAAAATTATCTACTAGTTATTTTCCTTCGATAAATTTAAAACAATGTTAAATATAAATATTTTTGGCATCTAGAATATCATAAAATCAAAAACAGAACATCGTAGGTGATTCTACGTCCCCTAAAATAGCTTTGTACCAAATTGAAGAAAAAATATCTGTTGGTTTTTGAAATAGTTATGTCATCAATGGAAAATTTGTATTGTTAATCATTATTTATAGTTATTGTATTTCATTTTTGACTGTTTCAAACATCGACTTGAGTACTTTTTCTTGTTACTTTAGCCAACAGTTTTTGATTTTATTCGACATTCTAGATATACACCACAAGCGTAGAAAAATAATTACAATTTTTTTTTCTTCAAATCTGATATTCAACTACTATTAGGAGCGTGGAATAATAATACTAAGTATATTATTTTTTCAATAAAAAAACTGTAACTTGTTTTTCTTTGGAAAATGCATCCCTATAAAGAAGCATCCCTATCAGACGTTCGTAGCATTGCTAAAAGCAATAATTATCAAATAATGACATTTCAGTGCCCTACCCTAAAAAAATTGTTCCGTGTAGTTCCGCCAGCCTGCTAGTATTTAAGGAGATGGTAACATGAAAAACCAGATACACTGTTAGGAATAAAACTTTAATACTTTTAATAAATTAGTTTTATATTACCTTAGGTGACTATGAAAAAGTAGATTTCACGCGACAGATATTTTGTAACCCTGCATAGCCAAAAACAAATCGTCAACACGTAATCCTCAAGCCGTTATATTTCTGTAAAGCGTAGTAAAGTTTGAACTTTTTGTTTTGTTAATTTTGACTAAGGAATAGGTACTGCAGAAATTTGGAAAAGGATCTACCATTGGCGCATTCGCCATTTAATACATTCAAATTTAAAAATGTATTGCCAACAAGACTATATCATATAAATTCATTAAAAAACTGCTTATTCTAGTTTACTTTCATTATTTTAATTAAATTAGTAGACCAGACAGACTTGTCTTGTCCAAATTTCAATAAGCACTTTCAGTTTTCCCAACACTTTACAATTTTCCGGTCAACTTTTCCAATTTTTTTCCCCCCTTANTATATATATATATATATATAGAAGATTTAAGTAATGAATATGCTTCTTAAAAACACAATCCAACAAAGACACGCATTTTTAGGGGTTGGCAAACAAAAAACAAAGTTTGTAGTGTTTTGAAGGATTTCACACACAAAAATAAGTCTCTAAATCTATGCCATAAGTAAATATGTTCTTAAAATTAATAATTCATTAAAAAATAATGTTTTTTCGGTTAAACAAAAATAATTCGGTGTAAAAAAATATAGTGAAATTTCACTCATATTGCATTCAATAATGTATCGATTTCTGTTCAGACAGGATTGAGTGAAATTTTTACTCTGTTAATATGAGATATTGGATTTTATAAGTCAAACTATTAGAGCAAAATTTAACGAATTTACTCACATCGGAGTTTCTGTTACTCCTAAGTTAGTAAATTTTTAGTTTATCATGCGCGTATAAGAACAATAAAGAGTTAAGTTTTCTCTAATGTGATTTAAATTTAACTACTATTTAACTAATTTTTACTGAGATCCGATTAAGTGAAATTAACAACACGCTATATTAAATTGACGCTATTCAATTTTTGTCAATTCGCCTAATGCCGTAGTTAAAAAAATAATTTTCAGCATCTAGAGAAATTATTTTTTTGCAGTTTATAACAAGTGCAATAAAATTATTTGAGTATCATTCCACACATATTCAAAAGTGTTATTGTAAAAATTACATAATCACAATTTTCTTAAAATAGGTGCTTACAAAAAATAACTCGAATTAAAAAAAAATATGTATTAAAGAAACGTAGTGGATTTAACACAACATATAATTAACGCGAAATAGCTTTAACTTTAACTAAATAGAAACTGATTGGACTAATGGAATATGTAATTTTACATATTCCTTCCTTCTATTTTTACTTGGAATCCAGTAATTAATTTGTTAACTGAATCCTATAGAAAACGAAATACTGTACTTTAATTATTATACGTACTGCATTTAACACGACTTTAATCAAAGATAACCCTAATATAGACGACTTGCAATTTTGAACTTTGCTCTACAGCCGATGACCTACCAATGGAATATGAATTGGGTGGCAAGGATAAACAATGTCGTAAACTGGCAAAATAAAACGCCTCAATAAGAGATTTGGAAATATTTACTCAGATTTAGGTGGAAATGTGTGAAATATGAGTTTTTTAGTGTCTTTATAATCCTTAGTGCGTAATTAATGAGTTTTAGTTGAAATATTGACGCAAAATAGTAAAACTGTTAAAATGTTCCAAGTGAAAATATACTCAATGTTTAATTCAGTGAATTAACTCCGTAGTTATAATGTGTTCATTCCTACCAATTATTTAGAGTGTAATTAGGTTTAGTTAAAGCTTAGTTACTTAATAATAATGATTAAATAAAATATTACATGAAAGATATGAAATTAATTAAGCTAGTGTAAACAGCAAAAGAATATTTTCTATGAAGTTTTCTTAAAATGACCTAACTTCGCTTCTTGAAATATTTCGCTCTTGTTTTGAAACTCTATGTCTTGCAAGAGAAAGTAAGAAAATATTTTATTTTCCATCACATGTTATTTGGCACCCAAAACATTGAAGGTATTAATAGATGTACTTGATGATTTTGTTATCTATGTATACGTTACAGTACAACACAAGTTTTCAGATCGTATACACATAAAACAAAAACATTTCATAAATAGCTGGTATGTTAATGCTCTGAGTAAATTTATTTATTATTTTATCAATTATTACATAAATACCAACAAAGGTTTGTTTATTCTCTGAAAATAAGCCCGATTATTTCATCAAGAACTGTGTTCCCATGTGTACCGTTTTTTTTTAATAAAAAATTGTTTCACTGTGCTTGTTTTTTCCGGTTTCGCAACGAATACTGAATCTATTTATCTTTCAGTCACATTTGGTTACGCGTCACATATTTAGTGGAGTAACAAAATGAGGAAATCTTTAGGTACAAATGAGATATAACAATCTGTTTACGAAGAATAATTCTATAGTTTATTATAAAACAATAATTTATTGTTTCAAAAACAATTCTAACATATTTTTTGAACAACTAGTACCTACATAATACAGGGTGATTCACAACTTATCCAAAATTTGGGAATAGATGTGACATGAGAAATGGAGTCAATATCGTAAAAAAAATTTTGTAAAATCCTTGTAGAGTCCGAGAAAAAAAATATTGAAGTTGTAGTACTTTCAACCAATACATAGCTGTACAAATGTAGTCTCTAGCGTCATTCGCAATACGCATGGAGAGCCACGTGGCCTCAGCGACTCCGAATACTGAAATCCGATTTTACAATCATCATTGCGATAGTGTTTACAATAGTTTTTTGCAGTTAGTATCAAAAATGGCTTGCGTGTATAGCAACTCGGTGTTCATGGATATCGTTTTAATTTATGGTGAAGCCAATACAACATTTGTATAATGGTGAAGCATTTGTGTTATATTGAGGCAAGATAACATTTGTGTTAGTTCGTAGAAGCTGAGTAAGACTGATGTGTTTATAGGTCGGTGGATAAAATTTTGAACAGTTGTAACTTGAAGTAGGTATGTCAAATTATTTTATTATTTAAAACCACAAATTAATTTAATTAATTAATAATAATAATAGCGGCAAAGGGCAGTTGAATTTGCTGATATAAAATAGGTGCTATAAAATTCTATTTATTTCTTTCATTGCGAAATTGGTCGCATTGTGCGAGGTTAGTTTTTTTTTTTGATAAATTCTGAATCACCCTGTATATGTATTAAATATGTGATTTAATTTGAAACTAACCTTATTCTTGCAATTCCGAAAGTAACTAAAGTTAAATCAAACCAAATTATAGCAATAAATTATATTCACGTTAAGTATATACAGGGTGTCCCGAAATTAATGGGACACAGAGCAAGGGTTTTATTTTATTTTATTGCATCCAATAGAAAAACAAATAAATCGAAAACGGTTAAATTTATCGACATAAAACAAGTATCCCTTATTTGTGAAAAATAGATAGGAGAACAATATTTTTCTATTAAAACTTTCGTACACACACTGATAAAAATGTTGTAACCAGTTTTTATCAACCAAGAGTACATTTCGTAGCGCCCTCTAGCGTCTACAACAAAATTAAGTACTGATTCGTTTTTCTCGACCCAGAAAACCCACTACTCCAAATTTTCAAAAGAATCCTTTGAAAAGTTTCTAAGAATTTTAAGAATTTCGAATTTAAAATTTGAACTTTAACGCCCTGTAACTTTTTTATTAGCCACAAATGGACCAAGGTAAGTTTGGCTTAATCGCATTATTTTCATGTAAGGACTCTTGCTCTGTGCCCCATTAATTTCGGCACACCCTGTATAATTTTACAGACAATTGGTTGTTATCTTTTAGGTAAAATGTTGTTATTTTCTGATACACCACTACTTTATTTGAGCTAAATAGAAACAGATACAATTAATTTTACACATTTCCAGTATTTTCTCCATTTATGATACCGCATTTTACTGGAAGGCAATAACGGTCCATAAATACGATCATAAACATGACCATAACCATTTATTGTCAATGCTGAAAGAAGTAGCAGAAGACTGCGTGGCATGGTTTGGGGTAGGTCCCGCGGAATATGCGATGGGAAAATATTGATTCAGGACTGGGGACAACCTTGTCCGACACAAGTTTGGGCGTGTGTATACGGGCATAGGTCCAGAAATCGGGGATGGCCTGGAGATGGACGACATAGACGTTAATTTGTAAATGGCCAAAGGTGTTGACTAGATGACACGTTTACCCTCACTTATTCAATTTCGGAGTTTCAGAACGTGATCGATAGTTCCGACGCAATTTTGCGAAGTGTTGTTTACATTGAGCAATGAATAATATCGTCTACGTGGAATGATTATTATGAATTTTGTGTTTCATGCTATTGGCATAAATTTATAAAAGCATATTTAATTGAGTATTGCACTAAACTGAAAAGACATTTTTAAAGGGATACCTCCTCCAAAAGGATTAGTTACCTAAGAGGTTGATTTTTTGAATTTAGGTTTGCCTAATCAAAAAATAAATCATTCATCTCGATTACCTACATAACAAGTATTTTGCCACATCAGTAAATGTCAAAATTAAACACCAAAAGAAAAAGAAAACAAATCTAAGATTAAAATTAATTTATTCCAACGATCAAATTTTCAAAAATGAAATAGGATTCGTAGAAAGGAAAGATTCGTTGATTTGTAGGTAAATATTGAAAATAAAAATGGTTCTCAAAGACATTACATTAGTAAAAACACACTATAGTTAAAGTTTATCTGAAAAATTAAAGAAATTCGTGATAGGTTTAATACCAGGTCATTTTTTAAATCCAGTAATAATTTGTGGGCAATTTTATCAAAAACACAGTCAGAATTATGAGAAACAAAATTCTAAATGCAATATTTACGTGAATGTAATAAAATAATGTCGGTGAAACTTCCGTAGCTCTAAATGTTCAGAAGCGTATCTACTCGTATTACTACGCTATTTTGCATGGAAACAGGTTGTGTTGTTCAGTGAAATAACACAAAAATTTTGGTAAAAGAAAGTAATTTGGTAAAAAGAAATCTAAAACCTGTTTCAAATCATTCCTTCAATATTGATTATTTGTTGAATATTTGCAACGATAAGGTATTGCAAGATATTTTATATCTGTATACAGGGTGAAGACTTTAACTGGAATAAATTCGCTACCGGGGTGCTGAATAATTTTTCGAAAAATTCCCGAGACACGTCTACGTTTGAATGTATTTACCGACCTTTTTCAAGCGATATACGAAATGTATCCCTACAAGGAGGGCGGAAACCACCCCCACCTTTTTAAATACAACAAAGGTGACAGAAAGATGAATCCAGTGTACTAATCACATTTTTTATTTTTCAAGAGGTTGAGGATTGCATAACATTAAAATATAATTGTTAAATTTATTACTTTTCAACGTAACAGTTGCTCAAAATGTGTACCATTTACTTGCTGGCAACATCTTAATCTGTGGTAGGTTTCGTCCCTTACATTAGGGAACATTTCCGGTGTTATTGCCCTGGATCAATCTCTTAGTCTTTCCTTCAACTCATCAATGTTATTTGGTTTTTGAATGTAAACCTTACTTTTGAGATGTCCCCACAAAAGAAATCCAGCGGTATAAGATCTGGAAACCGTGCTAGCCACTCGATGGTACCTCGCCGTCCTATCTACCTACCGGGGAAAATTATATCCAGATAATTATATAATAATAAATAATAATTGTTCAAAACGGCTTGTGGTAGGTTGTTCTTTAGATCGTTTAAACATTAAAAACAAACCTATTTATTACATGTTTCTATGGCTTCAATGGAGATTTGTGATGTAATTATATTAGCTCTATTGATACTGTGTTCATCAGTAAAATTGAAATTTTCCTTACTGTTGTTATTTTTACTTTAGAAGCTTCATTCATAATTATCTATATTTTGTAGTAGTCATTTTAATACTTTTAATTAAAATTAAATGGTTCCGTATTGTTTATTCTTTTCAGTGAATTTTTTTGGCACGATAAATTTTTGACCTACTTAATAAATATTCCCCGCAATCCAAAGATTTATTTATTTACAATTAGTATGAACTCATATCGTGCTGCAGCTTAGTTATGAAAATTGCGTATCCCATCACAACATAACACATCATTGTATCTGTTAATAAGTCTGTATTTAATATATCATTATTTTGTTATAATATAGTTCTGAAAACAAATAGTCAAGTTCGTAATAGTATATTGCTTTAAATATAACAGAATTTCTGCCATTTTATTAGAAAATTCTTGAGAAAATTTGTAACTGCTAAAGAGAAATTATCGGGTAAAGTGGAAAGTTCCAAATTGGATGGAATGAAAATTCCATTTTCAGGTAAATCCGCCAGTTTATGAGATTACTTTGGAAGCGAAATATTTGAGGAATAATTTTAATAATAGTTCGGGTAAAATGTAAGTAGTTTTAATATAAATAAGTTTCGCTTTAATCTATATGTAACTTATTTAAGTGAAAAATCACTTGAAACAAATAAAACCGTAAGAAACTGAACATTATACATGGTTAACAGTATACATATTTTGTATGAAAATGCCGTTCCTCTTCATGTGTGAAAAAATTGTTCATGGGCTGCGTTAAATTCACGATCGAATAAATATTTTGTACCGAATTGGAAATGTTATTCTGTCTACTCATACATAATTTTATGTTCAATTTATTTGATAACATAATACAGCAAATTATTCAATATTTTTTTAATTGTTTCCACATAGCAACGCATGTTGACTATTTAAAATTGCTACTGTCACATAGAAGATGACATTTGCCAAGTAATTTTTTAAAATTTTAGGTGAATTAGGTATATACAAAACATGTCCCATTAAAATTTAAATTAATATCTGTCGTTTTCTTATACATAATATGTTTTTCATGGTACATATATGGTCTTAATTGGCAAATAAATTTGCGAAGCGAAAAATAATAGCCTTAGTTTTTTTAACTAAGAAAATCATGAATTTGAATTTTTTATTATCGTTCATAGGAGATGAAAATGGTATTATGGACTGCAGAGAGAAAAATGTTACTAAACCCTGAGAATATAAGAGTAGAAACTTTTTTCATAGACTCCCAATAAGTATTATTGCCAGTCCGACGCGACGTCGTATTCTTGAATTTAGTTCTGTTGAATGTGAAATCTATAGAAAGTGAAATTCATTAAATTGAGAATTCTTAGCAGTGGTGAGGTGTCTGACACAAGGTCTGGCATTAATAGTGAAGAAAAAGTGATGAAATGGGTAGACCCAAATAGGGTATAAAAGGGTAATAATGATTTGAGCCTTTTAAGACCCAGTAAATTATTTATCAGCAGAGAAACAGTGCATTCGATTTTCTTCGTTTGCAAAAGCTATGGATTTTAGATGTAATTCACCTCCTGTCTCGACTACTACGCGCAGATATAATAAAATTTTTAACTCTTTGAAGTGTACAGATGTTAAGAGGAAACGATTATAGTTAATATACAGAGGACGAGGGAGGAGAGAGGGGAAGAGATATACAGATGGGGTGAGAGTTAATATAAGAGGAAACGATCATAATTAATATGTATACTATTTTAAAATGCTCAAAATTGGCTAAAAATGGCTGTAATCCCAGGAGTAATGTTAGAGAAAAAAAAATGCAGGAATAAAAAGTTTTTTGACCATATTAACAGGTCTGTGTACTTTAATTTAAAATCTTAACAAACACATTCAAATTTCCACTGATTTTTAAAAATTTTTTGAAGTTAGAGAAAAATCCTGACGTGATGGAGCATTTCTGATGGCTCTATTATTTTCAGCGGTTTAAAATATAGGGGGTATCCATACTCTGTTAAAAAGTATATATATTTTTTTGTGCCTGCCTTTGTAGTTAACAGAAAGTTCTATAATAATAATGTTCCAATTTGACAAAATTTGAAATAAACACGGGACATTATTTGATACCTCAAACATGAATGAAATGATCACCTTTTCTGAAATATTTCTGAAAATATTTGATGCAGAATAATGAAATTTAAGTTAATGAATTATCTAGCTAAAGGTGAAAATCAACTGAATCCGGATATAAATACATGTAACAGTAACGGATACAGTGAATGTTGCTTATACTGAAAAACCTAAAAATTTACCGTCTCTGAAAGTCCTGAAAATTTTGCAGCTGTAACTTCTTGTAGTGTTTCCAAGAAAATATCTTTCATTTTATTTAAAAAGACGGACCATTTTGGATGTATATCATTTCAGAAAATGTAAAAAAATGATACGAAATTTTGCAATTTTGTTTGAGCTAGCAAGGGGTATGGCCGGGAAAAAATGTGTCAGTTAGCTTCCCGGACTTTTCATGTTCACATTGTTTTTAAAATTGTATGTTTAAAAAAACCTATGAAATTTTTATTCAAAGTTATGTTAGGTTTAATGAAGCGCTCGGTATTGTTTAAAAATATAAAAGTAATAATCAAACATCTGAGATATATTTCAAAAAAGGTAACATTTTTCTTAAATTTAAACACCCTGGATTTTGAAAACAATCGACTTGTAGATCCATATTTGTATAACCTTTGATTTTGATTTTGACCTTTTTTTTTATTTAAAACCACCCATATAAATCGTTCCCTAAAGTTAGTCCAAGTACTTGTTCAAAACTTCGAATAAGATGCTAATTTTTGTTCTTTTGATAAATAAAAAGAAATGGTACATACATAATATGTAGTTTATTATTTGTTAAAATAGTTAATAACTGGAATAAACAATTATTTTTATAATTATTCATGATGTTTCCGTTTGTAGATCATACCATTAATAGTTATGAAGATACTTCAATTACTCCTCCACAGCATACAATTTAAAATGCAAGATACATTAAAATTTTAGTTATGTGAACTAAATGTAATATGTAATAATGGCAGCTATAATACCATTTTATGTATGCATTGCTATTACAGAATATTCAAACAGCCGTCGATATATACAAATTTATAATTAATGGGTCATAATGCTCACATATATTATAGAAAAAGATACAATTTAATAAAACAGATGTTGAGTTTTTGCCCTAAATTAATTAATTTTTTATGGTAGGTACAATTGTGTAATGTTTCTTTACCTTTATGGCACACTGTTCTAAAAAATATGTACATGACATTCCGAACTGTATAGGCGCTTACCTGGTGATACATAATAAAAAAAGGTTCATTGCCTTATAAACACAGGTCGGGGTATTCTTAGTTTCTAAGTATTGCGTATTCAAATTTTTGGGAAATTATTTTTGAATATGTTTAAAACGCTTAAAGATAACCAATGAAAATTTATACAGATGTTTATTCTGTATGCTTTTTTAAGATAAATGATAAGTATTAATCACAATCATTTAGGAGTGGATACAGTTAGTAGGCCCAGATACAATTTTCTCATTTATTTTATATCAGAGCTTCGATGAACTTTTTTAGTAAATAACCTTCGACTGAAATCAGGGTCCTCATAACTGTTTTGTTTCATTTTCCCACTCATAAATAAATATACAATATGGTTAAATCAGACGCTGAAGTGGAGGTTCCATTTATTGTAGAAAAAATGATATAACCAATCACGAATAAGAGAAGTTGAATGGCCAACACCATGTTGAAACTAAATTTTAAAATGCCACGCCATGTACAAATTTATTTTCAGCAAGATGGTTGCCCATCCCATTCAAGTTCTATTCATTTGTAATAGGTTACATACAACCTAAAATGTGCGAAATAAATAGAAACACCATTTTAGGAAAAGGAAAATGTTTATTCATAAATAAAATGAAAACGATTGGATTTAGGTATAGGAGAACTTTAACAAAGCTACACTCAATTTTAGTGCAGAATGCGAATACATTAAAAAAATTGGGGGTTTCCATTTAAAATTTTCGAGTTTTTCCATATTTTCTGAACTTCATCATTTTTTTAGACCACCTTGTATAAAAACTGGATAATTTCCATCACAAATCCGATAAATTCCGTCTTCCTCTACAAAATATCCAATTCGCACAAAAAAATAAACCTGTGTTTACGGGAAAACTAAATTTTGCTGACAGTTGTATCTGTCAATTTTTGTCTAAAAATCAAAATATCTCGGAAACGGTCAATCCTCAGTGTAGAGTGTGCTGTATGTTTTCAACTTAAAAATAAATGCTCTTTCCAAAAATGCAATAATATACAGGGGTTCCATTCAAAATAAGAAAGTTGGTATCGACTTCCGGTATAACCGAAGTACGATGAGTGAAAATATTTTAGCTTGGTAGGCCCCACGGCCTCACGGCCACCATAATTTCAAAAATCCTTCTAGCGGTCTCCCAGAAATCCATCGATGGAGTTCGTAGTCGGACACCCTGTATATAATATATATCCATTACCCTGGAAGTGTAGTTCATTTGTTTCCAGATATTTTTTATACTAAGTAGTAAAAGCTGGTTTACCTGTGCGGTAGTCAATGTATTTAAAAAATAACGGAGCGCGTTCAGCTTCATCTGTACCAGATGGTCAATAATTAATAACATCGACGAATTTAGCACACACCCTCCAATAACATGCCCAGTTTCAAATATTATGTCTTGCATGTCTTGTTTTTTGGAAAAATATATGGCCAAGATTATTAAAAAAAATATATCTGACGCTCTGTATCGCAAAACGAAGGACCATAGGTCCATGATCCATAATAAAAAATATTCTTATTTTTGCTGTTCTATCAGTCTTTTAATTTATAAAACTTTTTTCCAAATTAAAAAGTTTTAACAATATTCAAATAATTCTTTATTTTTATTTTTTCATTTATTATGTAAATATAAAATCATTAGTATAAAGTCTACTTCTATATTTTTGCAAACCATTTCTTAATATGACATTTGTTTGCAAAGTTAACTTTGCTCTTCAACTACTTGTTTTTATTTTCTATTGGTTATTTTACGAAACAAATCAAAATTAAAGAATATTATTTTTGTCAGAGAATAACACAGCCAAACAATAAAAAAGCTGTCTGTACTTTTCATGCGACATATGTCATCCGCAGTATTATCGCCTCCTGAATCCGATGTCAGAATTGAGTCATCACATCGCAGGAATTTCCTAACCTCAAAAAAATAGCATAAATTCACGAAAAGGTGCTGGGAAAAATAGAAATTTTTTTTTCTATATTCAAATGTTCGTTTATATGGTTAAGACCTCGCCGAAAGTGAATCCACAGTCAGAATTGATGGTTCTTTTTCTAACCTCAAAAAAACAGGTCGATTAAAGTCAGATCTCACGAATTTTCAAAAAATAGCAGATTCGCGACAAATTTGGTATACGGGGGTTTTCGGGGTCGCTGATCACGAATTCGAAGTCAATTTTGCAAAATTCAAGATGGCTGCCGACCAAATTTTAAAAAAATAACACATTCGCGCCAAATTTGGTATACGGAGGTTTTAGGGGTCATTGATAACGAATGCGAGATCAGATTTATAAAATTCGTTTTAAAAATTTAATCAATTACTTATGTACCTACTTTATTACCTGAGATTAGGCAGAAAACCCGTGAATAGATCATTTACAGAAAAAATAATAAGATATAGCCAAAAAAGAAGGATTGAGTACTCAGGTTATAAAGTAAACAAAAATTTTACAAAATGAATTTCGCAATTATTCTGACCTCGAATACGTAATCAGCGACCCTGAAAACCAAATTTGATGCGAATGCGTTATTTTTTTTGAAAATTTGATCGGCCATCTTGTATCCGCCATCTTGAATTTTGCAAAATTGACCTCGGATCCGTGATCAGCGACCCCCAAAACACCCTTATACTAAATTTGGCGGGAATCTGCGGGAAAATTTGTGATATCTGACCTTACCTAATTGACTCGTTTTTTTTTAGGTTAGAAAAAGAACCATCAATTCTCACCGCAGATTCACGTTCGGCGGGGTCTTAACCATATAAATTAACATTTGAATATAGAAAAAAATTTCGTTTATTTTTCCTAGCACTTTTTCGTGAATTTTTGCTATTTTTGACCTGTTTTTTGTGGTTAGGAAATTCCTGTCATGTGATAGCTCAAATCCGACACCGGATTCGTGATCAGGAGGCAAAAAAACTACAGATAACATATGTCGCATGAAAAATACAGACAACTTTTTTTGTGTGTCGCTGTGTAATTAATAATAATAATATTTTTTTCCTTTATGACACTTTACAATGTACACGAAAAGAGATAAAAAACACCCTGTAAACTACGATTTACAGAATGACAGACATACAACACATAGGAACACAAATTAAATATTTGATCTAATACGGGTCTATTACAGAGAGTCTATGCTTAGGTAACATAGGTTGCATGTTTTTCTAAATAAAAAAAATGTATTTATAACATACATAGTGAATGCAACAAGCATTATGTTGGGGAGACTTCTCGAGCTGTGAATATTGGAATAGATGAACACACAAATTACATTAAAAAGCCAAAATTTGAAAATCTAAAGATGTGTGTTAAATTATTCAATGATCTTGAATCCTTGCTGGCTACAGATTCTAAAAGATGAAGTAAGTAATAATACAATAAACATCATTACATATGATATCTCTAGCTATGGAAACAGACATAAGCAAACAAATTTAAACTGTCGAAACTATTAATTAAAACAAAAAGTCATAAAAAGTTTAACAAAAACAAAGGATTTTTGAAACGTTACCGACCTTTTTAGTGCGCAATATTAAGTGATGTAGTTTGTATTATTTATTTGTCTGTTTTTTTTTTCAGTGTGAGAATTTTTGGTTAGGTAAAACTATTTTCATAAAAATGACACTTGACTGAACTATTTGGCGCAAGGATTTATTTCGCTAATTTTTTAATAAATAAAAAATAATAAAAAAAAGAAAAAAATATGTCATTCTATTGTAAACTAATGGATCTTTAATTATTATTATCAAAGCGAAAATTATGAATTTTTATTTATTGACATTTTAAACAAAAATAGTTAAATTTATAGGTACTTGAGGAACATACTTTTATTTATTTCTTACATTACATATTATTAATAAATTTATTAAAGTTATTTCGCACCGTCATCAGTTTTACTTTTATTAGAAAAGAAGGGCGAATTTGCTTTTATTTGCTTATTATAGATTTTATGTTTTAATATACATTTAGAAAATGAACAAGTAAATATTTTACAAATATTCTAAATTTCCAAGTAAGTATATTTATTTTACCATAAAGCTTTTATAGCTGGGAATACAGAAATATTCTGTAGCAAAGGACAATTCCATAACCCTTGTAACAAAAAAAAAAGTATTTTATTCCACGGGACATTTTATCTGCCTCATTCCAAGTAAGGATTAACTTTCAGCCGGCAAAAGCCCATTACGCTTGCGCTCTTCGCCGTGCTCGATCCTGTTGAAATTCTCCGGGTAGGAGCGACTCCGGGTAGCAGTGAGCTTACTCCGGCTACCGGAATCGGTCCGGCGATATACAAGGGCTTTAAAATCGATATGTACGAGTGCTAGGTTAGGTGCCGTTGTATTCACGTGATGTGATGTGTTTATTGTCTCTGCGGACATGTATTCTGGACCACAACTTATAACCGGTTAGTCTATGACGGAATTTGTAACAACACGCAACGTGTGAAACTCACATTTTTTTTATTTTTCGAGGTTCATCGTTAAGCAGTATTTGTGCGCCAATGATGCATTTTGGTGCATGGAAACTTTATATCCAAGCCACCACTGAAAATTTAAATTATTTGCTATACTTTTTTTAAAACCAAATTATGCGGTTGTGACTAGTAGACCACATATGACACTCTCGTGTTTTTTAAGATAAAATGCAGTTTTCTGGGTCAACTTATAATATAAAAAACATTGTTTATTATTTCAAGAAACCTGCATTTTTCAACTATAATAACCAATATTTAAGTTGTTGACACTTCCAGTACTTTTTACTTATTTAAAAAGTGTGGTAAAATTCATGAATGTGAAATTTTTCAGTCACCAAAAAAAAAAAGAAATAATTCTCAAAAAATGCCATATTAGAATAAAGAAATATGTAAGTGGTGCATGTTTAAATTGAATCGCATCTTTTCCCAGCTATAAAGCCATTATAACACCAATGCATATTGTAATGATATAAATAAATGTCGATTTTCATTTCGAATACAGGTAAAATGCTTAAAACTGATTATTTCAGTGTACAATTAAATTTTTAATTTTTTTCATGTTTATGCGGTTATTACTCAACCAAATATGAAAATAATAACAATAATCTTATATGCACAACGCGTCGAAAATTATACTAGTGTGTTTCAGAGACCTTCATATGGCAGGTTTTTAAAAGTTTCTGAATGTACAAGGTTTCTGACGAGGAGGTCAGTCTTTAAGATAGCATACGTCAGATAAAAATAAGAATAATAGTTAGATCCGTAAATGTACCTATTCCGAGATGCAAGTTCAATAAATAATTTTTTTGAACATTTCGGAAATGTATAGCTTCACAAAATTTGATACAGTAATTATTGCATTTAATACTTTCAAAACCATGCTTATAATTCAGCATTCTACTTACCATTAACGTGGATATGAAGGAGCTCATAATAATTGTTTAATTTTTAAGTATTTCTGAAAAATAGTCATCACTATGTAAAACCTATTAAGTTATAAACCTCTTTGATACAATTATGAAATAATTAGCCTTAAATCGACTAATTTATTACTGATTTCATAGTCAGTAGATAGTAGGTGTTAAGAACTTCTAAACAACTGTATAAAGCCCATGCTATGATATGAAAATTATAAAATTTAATTTCAGATATATAATCCTATCTTTATCTTTTAAAATGTGGAAAAAAAGATTGGTAGGGTTTTGTTTGACTTATATTTTACCAAATCTATGATTGTGGTTCTTCTTATTATTCCTATTTTGTTTTCGATGAAAAAAGTGGTCATCAAATCTTTTCTACATGAGAGACATTTCATTTTTAACATATTTATTTCTTAATTATATCTACTTATTATCATGATTATAATAATAATAAAAATAATAATAATAAATCGTCTTTATTAGAAGCAGATAATATAAATATAAAAATAAAGAACTAGAAAAAAATAAAGGGAAAAATTCGCAAACCCATAGCGAAGTCTAGCAAAACCTATTCACACTCAACCATATGTATGCCATAGTATGTTTTCAAATTACATAAATAACAACAGACAATCGCTCAGAAAAGAAACAATAACACAATTAAAATAAAATACAATTACCTAAAATCCTCGAATATAAACTATAAAATCAGCTGTCCACTCAAAAGATATGATTTAAATTTATACTTTTTCATGAATGATAAGAAGGAATGGTTAAAATTTTATGCACAAAATTGCCAATATGGTGACGTCGACGATTCTCCATGTTGAGCCACTTGATTTCTACAATTTTGTGAGAAATATGATCAATTTTTTTTAATCCATGTACAAGTCGACATGAATTTTGAATTTTTTGAATTCTATTTTTTTCTTGTATATTAAGGCATGGAACACAGTAATAAAATAGGAAAGAACAAGTGCCTCACATTACATAATTTTAAGTCTTTTATTCAGAATATGACGACTACTATAAATTAATCCAATGGGAAGAATAAGATTTTTGGAGTAATGTTATCACATGCTGATTGAAACGTAAGTTACTGTCAAGAGTCACTCCCATATTTTTTACATTGTCAGTAATAGGAATTGGAATACCATCAATTATTATATTAAAGTTGAGTTTTAATATTTGTACCTTTTTCTTAGTACCAAAAAAATATATTTTTGATTTGCTAGAATTTAATTTTAAATTATGTTCATCACATAACTGCCTTGCAGTTTGTAACTCAGAGGTGACAATATTGCATGCCTGATCTAGATCATTAATATCAAAATGATAATAAACATAGTTGAGTATCATCAGCATAAGCTTGTATTTTACATCGTTGAATTGATTCTAAAATGGAAGCAGTGCAAATTATGAAAAGTAAGGGACCTAAAATTGAACCCTGGGGTACACCGGAAAGTATTTCTAAACTATTAGATAAAATGTTATTAGCAGATACCTGTTGAGATCTTCCATGTAAATTAGAATTAATAAGATAAAAAGTCGGTTCATCTAACCCATAGTACTTAAGTTTAGAACAAAGAAGCTTATGATTAATTGTGTCAAAAGCTTTAGAGTAGAGAGTTATTATTATTATTACATTCTACAAATTTCGAACGAATTCAGTGAATTTGTTTTTCAATTTTTCAACTAAACTATAATGAAGAAATGGTCTCTATTACAAAGAAATAATGCATATATCTGACGTGTTTTTATTTTAATTATGAATTTAAGAGCTTTTGATAAGTGACTTGTAAAAAAGCAAAAGCGATTACCAAGCTTTAAATAACATGTTGTAACGAGAAAGTTATTTTGAAATAATTTTTTTTTATTTAAATGTGCGAAAAATTAATTTCTCAAGAAAGTATTTACAACACAAATTCAAACATTTGCAAAATTACACAAATTACAAACGAAACGTAAAAAATTTGACACTTGGATAGTCTTCTTTAATTTTGGCATGTTGCCACCAAATCTGTACAAATTATCTAGGACATGATCAGTTTCTTTATACTCATCGTGATTGAAGTACAAAATCATGTTCAAAGTATTGTTAATTCTCCTAAAAAAATTGAACGATGAGCTTAAATTATAGTTGATAAAGGCCTGTCTTTGCTCGACTCTTCAGTTTTGACACTTGGAAACACATTGTAAGCAAAAACCCAGATTGCTTTGTTATAAATCATAATTATTGTTAAAATTACCAATAGTGTTAAAGAAATATCTGTAAAACCCTTTAGAAACCTGTTAAGTGTTTATTATTTAAGACATTTGACTTTACAAAATGGAAAATATGTTTTTTTTTATATAAAACTGTTGCTAGTGCTAATACTTAAATATATCTATTTTACTATTACAAACCTTTTATATAACATATTTTTTTCAATATTCATCTATGTTTATAATAATACAATAAAAAAAGTTTCGTCAAATTTTTATATTTTCTTAGAATCTTACCACTTTCTTTTTGTTTTAAAATAGAATTCAAATTCATCAAAAGAGTTTTAAGTAATAGGGTGAAAGAAGAAAATGTCTAAATTTAATTGGAATTGATAAGTATACAAAAATAACCAATAAACATAAATTATAACTTACCTAAATTTATAAAAATATTCTCTTAATTAATTTGTCTGATATATGTTTCTGTTCTTTTCTATTCTATTTCCGAAGCAATTAATTTCTTTAATACTTTTTGCTATGGTATACTTATTTGTGTTATTATAGGCGTTCCTGTGAAAATAATGAAGTAACTTGCCCACTGAAATAATATTTTTGAAACAGTTCCGGCGGAACAAGTTTCCGGAAATGAAGAAATAATTATAATTCCACTCTGGAACAAAAATAAACAGTTGTGCTTATTTAGTCGTCAGTAGCAGATATATTTTTTGTTCCAACTTCAAAACAAATTTCATTAAACCAACTTTAGGACTTATCCCTTTGCATGGAATTATTCTCAAATTATTCTCGCATTATCCTTCTCCATTCAACGTTACATGAGAATGAAATAAGCGATTCTTATTACCTGAAACAATATTGATATGTTTAGTTTTCTACAACAAATCCAAATAATGCTGTGTTTATTTTTTATATTGACAAAATATTACAAAATTAATTTTCAAATATGTTTTACATTCAAGAAACAGTTTTTGTCTCAACAAATTGTTCGAAAAATTGATTGACAAAAATTTCTCATAATGAAAAACAGGGTTTGTTCAAAATTTCATTATTTTTTGGTAATAGCTCCATTTGTATAAGGTATGATAAAAAGGTACTAAGTCCAATTTGAAACAAAATGAAGTAGACCTAGAACATAAAAATCATTCTTTTCTTAATAACATTTGTGGTATTTTATACAGTAAGGGTACTTTTATGGCAAAAAATTTGAAATAGCGACAACAATCAAAGAAAACCTAAGACATTGAAATTTTGCACAATTATTAAATTTTTCATTTCGACAAACTTCTATTAAACTTCTGGAAATAATTATGCAGACAAGAAAATTTCATAAATTTTTTACTGATTTTTGAAATGCCGTATTTCAATGATCTCACTTTCAAGATCTTTTGACAAATAAATTTTGAGCTACGGTTATCGAGCTGTCAAAAGAAATACGTCCAGAAAAAAAAATTCCAAATTTCTTTAGGGCTGTCCACGAACTGAGGAAATTTTTTTCGATCTCAATTCATGCAGAGATCCGTTAGCTTGTTTATTCAGCTTCAAGTTGCTTTTTGAGAGGTCTCCATACGATTTGTGATTACCGAGATATCGATGCATTAATGAAAAATTACACCTTTGTCTTTAATCATCGATATTTCAAGAACATATTATTGCGCAATAAATACAAGCGTGATTTTGAAATCTTGAATAAATCCTCTGCGAGGACCTATAATGGTTTTCAAAGAAAAATAATCTTTTTCTGCCTTGATATCAATTTGAAAAAACTGCAATAAATTGCTTTTCTTTATTTCGACACGACTATTTTTCACTGAGATTTCGAAAATCACTAAAAAATTTGTGAAATTTTGTTGTTCGCTTAATTTATTCCAGTCAGTAGTGTATTACTTTGATGTATCTCATACAGAAAAGACACTATACTGCAAATAAATCCAGGTTTTTCAAACAAAGATTTAACGCAATTGATATCATGGAACAAACAAGTATAGTTGACTTCCAGAAGACATTTTCTTCAACATTTTCCGTTTCTTANTCACGAATCCGAGATCAAATTTACAAAATTCGTTTTTAAAAATTGCATCAATTACCAATGTACCTACTTTATTACCTGAGATTAGGCAGAAAACCCGTGAATAAATCTTATACAGAAGAAAGAACAAGATATAGCCGAAAAAAGAAGGTTAAACATGATTGTTTACTCAGGTTATAAAGTAAACGAAAATATTACAAAACGAATTTCACAATTATGCCTGCCGAAAACCTCCGTATACTAAATTTGACGCGAATGTGTTATTTTTTGAAAATTTGGACGGTCATCTTGGATCCAACATCTTGAATTTTGCAAAATAGACCTCAGATCCATGATTAGCGACCTCGAAAACCCCTGTATACCAAATTTGGCGCGAATGTGTTAGTTTTTGAAAATTCGTGATATGTGACCATATTTGACCCGTTTTTTTGAGGTTAGAAAAAAAACCATCAAGTCTGACCCCGCATTAACGTTTGGCGGGGTCTTAACTATATAAATGACCATCTGAATATAGAAAAAAAATTCTTTTTATTTTTCCTAGCACTTTTTCGTGAATGTTTGCTATACTTGACCTGTTTTTGAGGTTAGGAAATTCATGTGGAGGCAAAAATACCACGGATAAAATATGTCGCATGAAAAGTACTGACAACTTTTTTATGTGTGGCTGTGTAATTTTTAATTTAATTCATTAACATTCAAGCTGCAAGACGTAACTATGATGAAAGCTTTCCTCATTGTACAGGGTTCCACAACACTTCAGTCTACTTGAGCGTCGATTTTGGGTAGTAGCCGTTAGATCGGGAGAGCAGGCTCACAACTATGGCTTCCTAGGTCACCCGATTTGATTTCTTTGGATTTCTCTTTATGGGGACACCTTAAATCATGGATATACAAAATATCACAATTAAGAAGATCTACGGAATAGATTCATTGATTTATGTACATTAATAAAAAAATTCACCAGATATTAGCGAGAAAATCCGTAATTTGAAGCCATTGCTTGAGGTCGAAGATCATTTCCAGCACTTAAACTAGAAAAATGTTGCTGTTTAGTTTCTAATAATTGTTAATACAAATTTTAAAAAATGTTTTAGTTATTATTATTATTAATTAAATGAATAAAAATGTCTATCACTGTTTCAATAAATTATATCTCGGAAATTAAACGCTTCATAAAATTTGTCCGTAATTTTGTTTTATTTATTTTTACAAAATCTATCTCGTAGTAATTTTTGTTAACTTGTGAGAAATTTGAATTATCATTTAAATTTGACCAAAAGTGTACATAAAAATAGAATTAGTAAATTTTGACGAAAAATATTCATCACATTTAGAAATTAATAAGAGACATTTTTTCTGTATTCTTACTTGCTTTAACCGCCCAAACTATAACATTTCAGAAAAATCAGCCACGTGATATTTTCTTAAAAAATCCTAGGAAGTCTACCCAAATCTACCCTCATGACTAAATTAAAAGTGATTTAATGTTAGCAACATTTAGTCTTTAAAAAATCTATTAGATTGCGCCAAGTTCTCTTGCTATTCAAAAAAGATATTTAATATTTTATTCAAATTTTAACACAATAACCCGGAATACAGAGCCGTTGAAGACTTATTTTTTTTATTAACTTTCTGCCTTAAAATAAATCAAAGATTCAATCCTTAAAGTTTATGCATATAGATAATTACCAACCTGTATATTCATTTGTTTACAGGTACATGTTTCTTTTTTAATTCTAACTCATTTTACCACAAAAACGGTGAAGTTTCAAAAAAAGTTTAAATTGGTCACCTTGTAGATAATTCTCGTAATAGCCGAGTTTCCTAATATGGGCACAATAAAAACATCTATCTATAAGTACTGCCACGTCGAAGTTGTTCTATAATTTATCACTACACAGTGTAAGATTTATTTGGAACCTAATATTTCCCAGTTGACCTGAAAATTTAATTTCAGAACACATACTGACTGCCGCCGTGTGCCTCGGGTTTATTATTTTCCCTGAAACTTTGTGAAAAATCTGTTGACTACACTTTCTTTGGCTGTAATTAATGTTCTTTAGTAATTTCTTCAGAAATGTAACTTCAGTCTGTCAGTCTATAGTCGTTGCGTGAAACAAATTAAATATTTATTTAAATCTAGTGTGTTATGTACGATAAATTCTAAAAATGTTTATAATTCAATAAAAAAAATGTAATTAATAAAACTAATAGCCATGAAATACGCTTTTATGCAAGAAAATTTTTTTAAATACTCTCGGGTATTTAGTTATACGACAGACTTATTTAAGGGAATGCTCATAAAATAACTGTTTTGTCGGTGTAAACTTAACCTATGGACATTGGACATTGTTATGTAAATTCAATTTCATTAGATTTATTTTGGAAGAAGTTAGAGGATAATCTTTAAAAGAACACTTAAATTCTTACACAGACTGTCAGAGTAAGCAATTGGCTAATCCATCCTAATTCTATAGAAATGAAAATTGATGAATTTTGACTGTTATTTGATAATAAAATATGGTACGAATATTTCTACGGCAATAGCGTGTTACGTGGCTACATATTTCATCGAATTTGTAAGTGTCGTGAATGTCAGAAAACGTACAAAATGAAAATAAGGGTAATTGATGGTTATGAAAATAATAATGTAGGAAATGTACGTAGGTATTTCGAAATAGCCTTATGAGACTTCTAAACATAAATGGGATATTTTAATAATACGGCGTTGATTGAAAATTTATTTATATAAATGTAGTGACTAATATTTATAGTAAATTTAATGTAATGAACGAAAGTCTAATAACTGTAAAAAAATGCAACCTTTATCTCATTTACTATTTTACTACCTAAATATTTTAAGTAATATCACCATGGCCCTTACTTTATATCGGGGAGTTAAAAACACTTTTCTATTAATAAAATACATCTTTTTTCTCATTTGTTATTATACTGTACTATATTACTTAATATTTGCTCTGTAATATTACCATACTAAACTCTATTTCTTGTTTGTGACTCCAATCAATAAATAATTGTCATTTAAGTAAACATGGTCGAAAAGTTGAAGCACAATTTATTTGAACCTACTTTTGGAATAAATATTCGTTTCTTCTATCTGTTTAGGTAATATTATTTCCTACATTTTCATGTAAAATAAGTCAAACGTTGTTTTGAACATTTTTTTTAATACAATCTTATCTACTTACATTGTTCGATAAAATGGCGAATGCGCCAATGCCAAAAATATATTTAAAAAATGTTCTCTAATGCATGTCCTAACTTCAGCTTGATGTTCTCTTGATAATTTTTAGCCTAAAGTCTAACCAACCACATGTTTTAAAAACTACAGAGTGTTGATTTTCAAATGTAGCTTTTACACTTAATATAAATAAAATAGGTATAAAAAAAATCTGTACATGAAACAAGAGTACATAGATCTTGTGTATATTTTGATTCTGAATCCGAATCCCTAGTCCCGATTTACCAGGGTATTTTTTTTGTAAACCGTTAATATATCCCCTAGATAAGCAAAATTTGTAAATACTTTGACACATTTTAAAATAATAGTTTGAGCATTGGAAAGAAATACATATGCAAATTATGTAAATCCACACCCAGCCTGAGATCAAATAACGAATGTGCAAACCAATGTGAAAAACCATAGCCTTGTATTTTATACTATCAAATACATAAATATAGGTTGAGAGACAACATACCAAATAAATATAATATAACTTATCCTTCAAAGGGTTGGAAACCACCTACAGACCAGTATTCGACTTTCCCCTTTAAGTCACACATTTTTATTATCAATATTTTTGGCTGAATTCTATTACCGCTGGTTTTTGGGGTCGCTGATTACGAATCTGAAGTCCGAATCCCATTTCAGAATAAAAGATGGCGGATCCAATATGGCGGATGTAAATATATATCATAGAAGCATTAAAAATTTGAATATTGTGGTTGAAACTTGTTGCTCGCTAATCACGAATATAAGGTTTTCATTTGGAAATTCTTATCCAAAATGGCGAGCTCGTTATGACGGATTGTACCATAGTACCATAGAAATTGGAACGTACATATTTACCACTCAAATAAATGCGTTACGAATGTTTAAAAACTTGAAACACAAGATTTATGTAACTACTCATGTCTGTAGTACAGAACTGTTTTTGTGGGACTGTGTAATTAAAATAATTGACGTTGAAGACACTTGGGCTATTAAATTACTGACAATGTTTTAATTATTTTTTATGTAATTATGTTTATAAATTATGGAGGCTTACTGAGGATTATGCCATTAAAAGATCTATAATTTGGACGCATTGACGATTTTGAAAAATATATATTTTTTCCTCATCCAGTAGTAATCAGTATCTGTATGAAAAAATTATACTGTTGTATCAAGTTGAATAAAGATTCCCTTCATTTGAAAAAAATTCTTATAATTCTATTCAGCTGCTATACAGCAGAGTATTATAGGTGACGAATAAAAAAGTTCGTATAAAAATTTCTTTACGCCAAAAGACGTTTCGTTTTCGAGATAATGTAAATCTAAACATCTTAGTCATATTCTGTATAATCTTATCTAGATACCTACTTTATTGTAAAACAATTGGTGGAATACTCTCGTTAATAATTTGTTTTCGATTTTATTTTAAATAGTAAGTATGCTGTCTTAATTTATTCCAATAAATAATAATAATATACACAGGTATAGATTAAGCGACTGCGTGCAATATTAATTTGTTCTATAAATTTCAGCATTTAGATTAAAGATAACTGTTTTGACTTATCAAATTAGTTCAGTTAATTAATTTCAAAGGAAGTACACTACGTGCAGATAGAACGCGATCTATAATAAAATTAAATAAAGCGAAGTAATTAACTACCGAGCTTGTGTAAACATTTTGCCCGCTACAAAGGACTCGCAAACCAAATAGATATCGAAATTAGAATGCAGTTATTAAAATATTGTACCCAGGGAATGATCAAATTCGGTATAACGTGAATTTGAATTTCCTGTTCGTAGATTAGTATTTGCTTTTTGAAATTGCTGCCTATTGAAGCTGAAGTTAATTTAAATGTTTATTAGGTTACATTGTGGTTTAATGGAAATAAGTGGAATTTGGTTTTAAATAATAAATGATAATTTTATCCTTCAAAAAGAGTAGCTTTCGGAATAGAAAAGTCTGCATACGGCAACATCCCTAATGCCATAGTCTCGTCAGTTGAAAAGAAGCGTTTGCAGATTCACGTCTTGCTTTAATTTTCAAGTTACTTGACTTGACAACTTGAGTCTAATGTAAAGCCAAGTCAAATGTTTAAAGTACTTGAAAGTAGGTTTCAAGACTATCTGATTTTTTGTTCACTTTTGTACGAAATTAATAAATAACAGTGAAACTGATAAGAAAAAATTTGTCTCAGAAAAACTAAATCCTTAGTTTTTACTATAATTATAAATTATATTAAGTACATAATAGAAATAACTGCCAGACATCATCGTTCTGGCTCACTAAACCAAGACGCATGCGACTAACAGAATTAGAAAATTATCTGTAACAGTGGTCAAATGTCTTTCTATTTCTCATTACTACCGATAATTATTTCTAGACTTAAAATTGAACCGTTCTTCATTATAGACATATTTCGAAAATTTAATAATGTAGTTTATTATTTTTGAAACTTCTAGTCTAGTCAACAAGTAGGAGCTAGACAAATGAAGTAGTAAAAGCTCAAATTCAAGCCAAGTGAATTTAAAAAAGTATTGACTCGATCAATGAAAGCCTCTAATAAAAAAAATTAGTACTTTTTTATGTATTTTTTTAGTATTTTTACAAAATTTTTGATAAACCGGAAAACAGTTTATATTTCTCAAAAAATGGAGAGTACCAGATAAAAGTTCATTAATACATTCATTTTGAAGTAAATTAAGTTTTTATCAAAGCATTTTTCTCTGGTGAGTTTTTATGTATAGGTAGTTCATTTATTTGTTTCGATTAGTTTTTCCATGTACAGCAAAAATCAGCAATAGAAGAAATTTACAGATTTTAAGAAAATATTGGTATAATTTTGTTCGTGAGATAAAGTTCTTGGCGGCTTCCAAAATGTGTTTTATATTGCCTTTAAATTTGAAATTTAATAGTAGCTGGACTTTTTCTTTTTATAAAAAAATTGAAGAAGCAACTATGGATAGGCTATCTAGTTTCTTGAATATAAAAGCAAGCAATTTCTGGACCACATTAAATAAAATACATCCAGATATCAGCTTTACCATGAATTTGAAAGAAAACGGTACACTTTCGTGTCTAAATGAACCCATTAAAAGAAGCCAAAGCACTTCTTCAACGACTTTTGTCAGCTATCATCAACTCCAATACACAAATAGATATATTAACAGAAATGTCGAATACACCGTTAGTAGAAGACTCCCGTAAATATCACATTCCTTTTACATCAAGTAAAGTATGCTTGAACAAACGAGAGGATTCTTTCGCCTGATGTTAAAGAAACATAAGTATCGTCTGAAGAATAATTGTGATGAATCAGTTGAAGAATATATGACAAATACTGGGCATTTAATAGATCTAAGTAATTCCAAAAATGTTGGTGAGGGAAGACTTTGACTAAATTTCCATCTAGTAAAATCGAAATAATTTTAACCGAGGACTTAGTAACGACTTTTACGTAAAAATTAAGGACTGTAACGTCACAAGTCAGTGTAGTTAAACCATGCACTAGAATTCCATGGACGAACAAATCAACCAAATATAATTACCGACTAGAATATTTAATACCCAATCTCTAGAGTTTGTCTTGAAGGCGAGAACGATATCTCGAGATATCAAGAAGTCTAGATCAACAATAGGGTAGCAATTAGCCATCTTGAAAAAAAAAAAAAAGAAAATCCGCAGTGTCTTTATTTGGATCAGAGGATCCCCACAAAAATCAATGTTATTAGTTTTTTTGTCATCATTTTTCTATCAAAATCAAAATTAGAAGGAAAATTTGGCTGCGAAGTATCATCAAAGGAATATTATAGGTACACAAAAGAATTTAACCATTTTTGCATATACTGTAATGACTGTAAGCTTAACGTTACTTTGATTGGTGCTGTTACTTTACATGTATTACGTTTGTAAAGATATTTCTATAAATGTACAAGATAATTTGTTATACAAAGTAATTTATATGCCTATTGCTACCTGCCGTGCTATTAAAAGTAAGTTACTAGCATAGGAGAACATATTATTTTCCCATCAATCGATTTATCGAAATACAATGATGATACAAATGGGTTTGGATGTTTGTATTACATGTAAAATGTATTCCTTTTTCGACAAAAAGACTGTCTTTAGAAATAGTTGTAAAATTCTCCCCCTTAAAGTAAACGACTCAACCGATGAATTAATTAAATACACGACAAGAGGTTCGCTTAGTTTGATTATAGGAATTATCTCTGACATTTTGCGAATATTTGCCGCTGACTGTTTAGGGGCAGTAAAACGACTATTCTGGAAGTCCCGACAGCTGAAACTTTATGTAAATGACTTGGAAATTGCTTGGAACCATTCTACATGTATGTCGATTGACCTCGATTTCAAATGCATGTTTGCGATGCTATAAATAGATAGACATACCGGATATTTAAATTCTTCATATGCTCTAAATTGAAACTGACAGTACTCTCTGCATTTGGAATGGTAGTTGAGCCACTAAATTGAAATTGTAATGCACTTTTTAGCGTACTGCAGTTGTGTTATAGGGTTTTAAGCTTACACAGTTACTAAAGCCCAAAATAGTATATTGTGTATCTAGTAGTAAAAGCAATACATTCCCAGACGACAATGCAAATTGAGTCTGGGAATGCGCTTTTACTACAAGGTATACATACTATTTTTTTTTTTTTGAAATCGCAAATAATATTAATTAATTAATAAGAGCTAAGGAATTTTTATATCTAGATATTAATTTTTCCTTTTAAGGTTGCCTTAATATTCGGTGTTGTCGGTGCATGTCGTCGCGATGAACTGTATCAATTAAATATTAATGAGATGATTTAGGGTTAATATTTTTTTATTAAAATACCGAATATAACGAAAAAATCGAGATATTTGTGATAAACCGCTCAGAAGATTGTGAAAGTTGCCGCTTTTTGTTTAAATATTCAAATAGGAAAGGTTGCAGGCAAGTGGTAGATTACATAAGTTTAGTAAAATGCCTCAAATTGTCGCAAAATTTTTAAATTTTCCAAATGCAGATAAATTCACAGAACATTGTTTCCGTCGATCCTACGCGATCATTTTAGTTAATGCTGAGGCAGATTTAATTACATTAAAGAGACATGGAGGATGGAAATCTTCAAATGTTGCCGAAGGATATATAGAGGAATCTTGTACAATAAATAAACTAGACATAGCAGAAATAAATAATATGGTCGACTTTTCGAGAAAAATTCAGCCAATGTTTAACAGTTGAACAAACTAGAACATAACTACAAATATAAACAAATAGTATTAATAACCGTTTAATATGTGGAATACGTTCAATAAATATTAAGTATATTTACTAAAATTTTTTATGAGTTGGTTTCTCAGCCTGTATTTATGACTATTTACTATATAAAATACAGATAAAAAGCGGTATGGGAAAGTTAACTTTCTGGCCAAGTCCGAAATAGTATATTCTAACCGAGTAACAGACTATATTCTCCCCACGACCAAAAGGTATGAATCAAATACAATTAAATTCAATCTAAACAAAATAAGTTATTTACTGAGACATTTGTATTACACTGTATTACTATTTATATTTATAGTGTTCGTACAATTAAACTGGTACTGGTACTGAAATTAAAATCTGGTGCACTGGGAATGTTTTCTGTAATATTTTTCAAAACAGACTGATTTGTAGAGGCAGACTTAACAGTCGTGTAGCAGGAAGAATTGGAGGTCGAAGGGACAGTTACTAGCGAATTAGATCTAGTAATTGAAGAAACTAATTGGTTTGCTATATTTATTCGATTTTACACATAATTTTTCTATGTACCTATCCTTCTGTTGCTTGATAAAACTTCCAACCTCCATGAATTTTTAATGTTGTAATATCCGCACCTGCATTTACCTACGTAGTCGCTGAAGCACAGAGGAAACAGTGGCCAGTATACTCTTGTGAATTGTTTAGATTCAGAAATGTGGCAATTTGTTTAGGCATATTGCGCCGTTTATTTATCCCAATTAGTTGTATACATTTACTTTTTTGGAAATTAATAAAACAATTATCAGAAGGAACATTATAAGGTCTCAAAGCCCATTATTTTTTATAATATTATAAAAACTTCCCGTGATTGTAAACTCTCTTAGTTTCTTAGTTTTTGTATTAGAAATTGCAATTAGTATTGTTGATCCCAAATCTGTGATGTCGGAAAATTTAATGATGTAAAGCTCATTCTTGCGACAAGCCCCCAAAACACCAATGACAAAGGCGACCTAACAATAAAAACTGCATTTTATTAAAATTGCTATAATTGTTATTTACTCCAGTCGGCAGATGCCGAAAAGTTACTGTTGGTGACATTTTCTTGATAACTCGGAAATAACTACACAGGTCTACTTTAAATGATGAGTACAATAACAGGCTAATTTGCTGACAAAGTATTTTATCAGGAAAAAAAGTTATTAACAATTTAATCGTGAAAAAAATTTTTTTTAGTAGTTTTCTTTAAATAACTCAGCGGGATGACTTTGTACGAAAAAATGCTTAGGACATGATTTTGTTCGTAATAAAAATAGCTACAAAATGGCGGTGGTCCGATTACGAAATTTGCAATAACAAAGCCGTGAGATTGAAAAAACGGTATAAAACGCCAATTTTTTTAAGTTGCTGTAAAAATGTCAATTATAAACAAAAAGTGATAAAACTTTCGAAAACTATAGTTCAATATATATACAATAATGACGCTAAAGCCGAAAATCAGGAGAGCAAAACTTTTTGTTCTATAAGGTGTTATACATTCATCGGCATCTGAAACTCGAAACTTTGCCAAATTTGTTCGAAGCTTTGCTGACACTTGAAATTTGGTACACACATAGTGTAAATATGCAGAAACCAAAAGCAATTTGCAAAATTCAAGTATCTTCATTTTTGCAGTTTTGGTAAGGTTTTATACGTCACCCTAGTTTTATACGTCACCGTTTTTTTAATTTTTGGACGTATATTTATGTATATTTATAAAATATTCCATTACGGTAGATTAGCCAGCATAATTACCTACAATTTAAAAAAATATATATTTTCATCGTTTAGATCCTAAGCTACTTAACATTTTGCGCCTGTTAGCCGTAGTCGTACATTATTCAACATATTAACATAAAACAAAATCGTACGTGTGGGGTAAACCTTTAACTTTTCATTTTCGAGCGCGAGCTCCGCTCTTCGGCGCTTGTATACTATTAGAAATATGCAACAGTAAATTTAAACAATTGTTTACTTAAAGTTAAAGGTTTACCCCACACGTACGATTTTGTTTTATGTTAATATGTTGAATAATGTACGACTACGGCTAACAGGCGCAAAATGTTAAGTAGCTTAGGATCTAAACGATGAAAATATATATTTTTTTAAATTGTAGGTAATTATGCTGGCTAATCTACCGTAATGGAATATTTTATAAATATACATAAATATACGTCCAAAAATTAAAAAAACGGTGACGTATAAAACTAGGGTGACGTATAAAACCTTACCAAAACTGCAAAAATGAAGATACTTGAATTTTGCAAATTGCTTTTGGTTTCTGCATATTTACACTATGTGTGTACCAAATTTCAAGTGTCAGCAAAGCTTCGAACAAATTTGGCAAAGTTTCGAGTTTCAGATGCCGATGAATGTATAACACCTTATAGAACAAAAAGTTTTGCTCTCCTGATTTTCGGCTTTAGCGTCATTATTGTATATATATTGAACTATAGTTTTCGAAAGTTTTATCACTTTTTGTTTATAATTGACATTTTTACAGCAACTTAAAAAAATTGGCGTTTTATACCGTTTTTTCAATCTCACGGCTTTGTTATTGCAAATTTCGTAATCGGACCACCGCCATTTTGTAGCTATTTTTATTACGAACAAAATCATGTCCTAAGCATTTTTTCGTACAAAGTCATCCCGCTGAGTTATTTAAAGAAAACTACTAAAAAAAATTTTTTTCACGATTAAATTATTAGTAACTTTTTTTCCTGATAAAATACTTTGTCAGCAAATTAGCCTGTTATTGTACTCATCATTTAAAGTAGACCTGTGTAGTTATTTCCGGGTTATCAAGGTTTGACACACGCCGAACCTCCACCAACTGGACTAATTTAAATTATGATTTTTATACCTTTGTGGCTAAATATACCTCATCCGGAGCATTTTCTAAGAATTGTTTAACAATTTCTTCTGTAATTTTCAGAAGAGCGTTTTAACAAAGTTTTAAATTTTTTTGTATCTTGAAATATCGATATCGTGTTTCACATTTATCGTTGTTTTTAGGATTGAATATTTTCCATAGAGTTGAGGATTTCCATTTTTTTTAATAAATCACCGTAAAATGCAATGAAGACATTTTCCGTTTTCTTTTCTTGTTGCCAATCCCTTAACTGTGCATAATACTTGTCATATTCATGTCTCGATTTTTGCGACAGCAGATTCTGACTTATATTATTTGCATAATTTGTAATTTCAGGTAGAGTATTATTAAATTCTAAATTATATTTAACTGCTACGTGGTGTATAACATTTTATCTGCTCCCACAGTTGTTTATGGTTCATGAAATAAAGATTAGGTTTTATTTTTTGGCATTTCTTAATACTGCAAAGTCGCCTTGGTTGTTTGGATTTTGTCGTTTCTAAGGTGTTTATAAACAAGGCTACATAAAAGTTGCAATTTTGCTGGTTTTGAATTATTATTTCTAAATGAGTGATTTTCAAATAGAAAGTGCAAGAGAAGAAGTGCCTGAGAATTTTTATTGCCCGAGAAGTCGAAAGTGCGCTACGGACGAGCATATAGAAATTTCAAAGAATGGTGCCAGAACAAAAATATCGGTGTTTCTGAAATGACACTGCTAGCATATTTCATGGAGAGGTCAAGAACTTTAAAGTCACCGGCGAGTTTGTGGAGTGAATACTCAATGATTAAGTCAACTATTTTCATAGAGGAGAACGTAGATATATCAAAATACCCCAAGCTGAGAGCATTTTTGAAACGTAAGAATGATGGCTATACACCTTGAAAGTCAAACGTTTTTACAAGAGAACAAGTCAATGATTTTCTCGTTCAGGCACCTGATAAAACATATTTGCTAATGAAGGTAGTGACGGTCTTAGGCATTGCTGGAGCCTGCCGTTCTCATGAGTTATGCAAACTTACTTTGGAGAACGTCAGTTTAAAAAATTTCGATGACATTATTGTAGTTACAATTCCAGATTCTAAAAATGGTATGTCACGTACGTTTACAATTATTTCCCATCTGTGTTCTGTTTTTCACCTAGAAATTCTCAAGAAATATGTCAAGATTAGATTGGAAATTAAAACTGAAATTTCACGCTTTTTTATGTGCTATCAAGCAGGTAGATGTCACAACCAAGAATACCCTTTCTATGATTCAGAATAAGACTGCACAGTTTTTGAAACTAGAACATCCTGAAACATATAAATGCCATTCATTCCGAAGAACATCGGCAACGTTAGTGTCTAATGCAGGAGTTGATGTACCAGCAATCAAGAGACACGGTGGGTGGAAATCAGCCACAATTGGAGATGCTAGATGAGTTATGTTGCTGACAGTTTAAGTAACAAAAATTAAATAGCCAACAGGATTCTTTACGATAACACTTCAACTTCAGGTTCTAGTAGTACATCGAATCATGCTGTTTTAATGGATCAGTCGGATAATATTGAGCCTCCGGTGACTGAAATGGAGCGGTCAAATCATTTTGAGAAAAAAGTGACAGTAAATTCGAGGGGAATAATTATCCAGATTTTGTAAATGTTACTAAATGTAATAACTGTACAATTGCTATAAATATTCATTCATAATAATTAATAAAATGTAATGTTCATCAAATATGTATTTCTATTTATTTGTTCATAAAATATGCATTTATAATTCCCGTTGTTCATAGCATCAACTTCCACTTCTACGGTAAAATCCACATACCTCCTTAAAAACAATGTATTAATAAATAGTCTATTTACAATAGTGGGAGCAAATAATTATTACGTTGCCGTTATTTACACTTGACACTGACAAATTTAAAATCCATGGCAATCTAGTCATTTAATTCGATTACGGAATATTAATTCTGTACCTTGTTATAGAATGAAAATATATACATGCAAAACACATATGAAGCAAGTGTTTCATGATGAATATTCTAACTCATGAGTGAGAACTTTTTCATTCTATTATTAAAAATGATTTCGAAATTATTACATTCGCTAATGGTTGTGGAGAAAACTAACTTTCCCGTTCTGTTTGCTGATGGTTGCTTAGCAATAAAATAAAATACTGGAGAACGATATTTTCGGGTCAGAAATTGTGCCGAAAAACACATGATTAAGATATGAAAATTAAAAAAAATGCTTTTACTTATTTATTCAGNTATTTCTATTTATTTGTTCATAAAATATATATAGCAACTTCCACTTCTACGGTAAAATCCACATACCTCCTTAAAAACAATGTATTGTCTATTGACTATAGTGGGAGCAAATAATTATTACGTTGTCGTCATTTACACTTGACACTGACAGTTTTGAAATCCATGGCAATCTAGTCGTTTAATTCGGTTACGGAATATTAATTCTGCACCTTGTTATAGAATGAAAATACATACATGCAAAACACATATGAAGCAAGTGTTTCATGATGAATATTCTAACTCATGAGTGAGAACTTTTTCAATCTATTATTAAAAATGATTTCGAAATTATTACATTCGCTAATGGTTGTGGAGAAAAGTAACTTTCCCGTACTGTTTGCTGATGGTTGCTTAGCAATAAAATAAAATACTGGAGAACGATATTTTCGGGTCAGAAATTGTGCCGAAAAACACATGATTAAGATATGAAAATTAAAAAAAATGCTTTTACTTATTTATTCAGAATTATTGGTTTAGCCGATTGTGCGTAACGAACAAAATTTACTAATATTTGTTGAAACAAAAATACATTTATGTATTTAAGGTACCATGGTTTTTTGGGTTATGTGTGCTCTATGTAACTGGTCGTCTCCAGATACAGATTTACTATGCACTTTCTTAGTATTATCTAGGAATTATTAACCTACTCTTGTTGTTCTCGGGCTAGACTCTGTGGGGGCAAACCTGCTCTAAGAATCCCTAGACCCGCCATGATATTCATTTCGAAAGAAACATTTTATATGATTTTTCATAGAGGATCATGAATTGTTCTGGAATTATTGCTGCACATCCGATATCCCTCGTATTATCTATTTTACTATTATGATCTGAGTCCCTAAAATTAGATAATTCGTTTATAAAAACGTCTTTCAATCGTTTAATTTTATAACAAAATACAATTACACATATTTGACAACTTAGACTTGCAGTGAACTATAAAATTCACATTTAACTTTTAGTTTATTTAATGGAATTTAAATTATTTTGATTGAAGTGAATTTAATACGATTGTGCAAAAAACGGTATAGACATTACGAAAGTTAAGGGTTGATCGGTCTCCGAGAAACATTGCAGTCGTCGGGTAAACGACCTTTACCCTTTTTAATACTTAATATGTTATATCTTAATGTTCATGCTTAATAATTTGCCTTATTCGCCTAGTTAGCGTGTACACAATAAGAATAATAAAATGAAACTGCCTAGAGATAAGTATATTGTTCGCTCATAAAAATTCTGTTTGGCAAAACGCCAACGCGAAGTATTTTGGATACTTTTTAATGCAAAAAACTCAAATGAATGAAACAAATACTGCTTAATGGTTTTCAAATAAGAGAATAAAATAATTCACGTTGCGTGTTCTCCATTTCATTCGAGATATCGCGTGAGAAACTGAGGGTCTTCTCTACTTCAGTAAAACAAGGAAAATATGTTTCTGTACAAACTTGCCCCACCACAGAAGAAGTGATATAAACAACAGCACGAACAAAACAATGGAGGAACAAAAACTAACTAGCAAAACGAAGGAAATATGTTATTTATTCAACACCTTCACCGACTCGTCTTTGGAGAAGCTGTACCAGAGTTTCAGCGTGAAGCAGAAGAGGGCAGGCCTGGAATGCTTCCTCATTACGGCCATCTTATTTGACATCTACATGTTGGTGGTAAGTCTAAAGTTGTATTATGAATAAATAGACTAAATAACAAAAAGTTTTCTTTTCAGTCATAGGGGCAACTACTTACAGTATGACCCTATAAAATCTTTATTAGTTTTGCAATTTTATATGGTTTATTTTAAATTGTAGAACTTGGTGAACTGCATTTTTGAACAATTTGGCCACATTCACACAAAATCCAAGGCCTACTACGTTTGAAGAGTAAAATTGTAATAATTCATATTTGAGAATTTTTAGAAAAAGTCTATGTACGTCACTGGATATACTACTCCTCAAATCCTCAAAAATTTAAAATAAAGATTTTGTAGACAAATAAAAAATGCACACAATTTCATATACTTATTTGTTCTAAAACTCTAGTTATTCAAGAATAAAAAAATTACAAAATTAATCTCTACTAACATGGTATTATTATTTTGAAGTGTAAACAAAATAATAAAGCATAAAATAAAATTGGCAAAATATTCTGTTACAGAAAAATATAAAATTCTTGTCACTTCTACCAATCCACTGTTTATTCTACACTTGTCAATCCTTTCACAAACATTGCGCATCTACTCTGAAGTAATTTCTGCTCAGCCTAATTTTTGTACAGTTTGCAGTTTTGATTTGTTTATTTTTTTTTGTAATCAATTTCACCATTATATCATTTTTGTCTAGTCCAGGGGTAGCATCTATCACCAAATAATGAACTCAAGCACCTAGTATAAAAGTCTTACGTTATTTGTTATTTCTACATAAAGGTGATTATGGGCAAAAACACCAAAAGGTATTGTACAGTATATTTGTAATGCATTAGTTGATTTAATTAATATTTATACAGGAGATGGTCATTAACTTTCAAGATATCTGTGGTCAAACCTATACATAACAAATAGACTAGGCGGTATCTGTTTTGGTTTGGGTGAATCGTATATCCACGGAGATTTTTGGCTTTTTGGCTTTCAAATATCACTAGAAATGAACATTTTTCTATGCACATAAAAAAAACGTGGGTTTAATTTTTGGCGGCACAATATGTTAAAAAAAATCAAAAAATTCATATTTTCCTTCCTATTTAATTATACATCTTTTCAAGAGTTGATTTTAGGTGAAAATGGAAGAGGAAAAGTATGTTTTTAATTAAATTTTATAAAATATGACTAGTTATAAATCGAATGAATCATGATTATTATTGTAAAAGTCGAAAAAAAATGGCCAAAAATGGGGTTAAAAAACATTACTTTTTAGGGAATTTTTTTGGGGTCTTTAAATTGGGTATAGGACCTTCATACTTGGTTCAAGAAACCTATATAATATAACTACGTAACTAATTGACCAATCGATTTGTTTTTTTTAAAGAAGTGTCTTTCCAATAACTTTTAAAACCTGCTTTAAAAAATTTGATTTGATTGAATATTCACAAAGTCATTCTAATTCTTTTAAACAGATACCGACTGGACTAAAAGACAATAAACTCGATGCAACTTATCGATATTGCGTATAACCAAATTCACAAAAATATTTGGAATGACCATAAAAACCAGACTAACTTCTTATATAAATAATGTTAATATTAGGCTTTTTTTTCGCGAGTGAAGTCGTATCTTGTAGAATGTATAGTGCGAGTGAATGAAGAGATACCGTATGATAACTAAGATTAAAACAGATAGAAAGAGTAACAAGTCAGATATTCAGCAATATTCAATCGCCAAAAAAGCCTATTATCTTTCAAAATCAGTATGGATTTCATATCTGCTTTCATATCTACCCAGGATGCAGTTTTTTGTCTAACAAGAAGCATAAATTACGGAGCAATTTCTCAAAACTGTGACTGTTCGGAAGATTTAGATTTAAAATTATTTTCACCCATTTTCGGAAACGAATTTAATCATATGTATGTTTAAATAATGTATATATCTGTCCAAAAACAATCAAATATGATTTTCCAAAAGAAACTGTCCTGGAGCGTCTGCTNAATTATTTTCACCCATTTTCGGAAACGAATTTAATCATATGTATGTTTAAATAATGTATATATCTGTCCAAAAACAATCAAATATGATTTTCCAAAAGAAACTGTCCTGGAGCGTCTGCTATTCATCGTTTGTGTCATTGTAGGAAGTAAAATTTTTGCATTTACTGTTGATACGCTCATACTTCAAAGAGAATTTGAATAATTTATAATTTTCGTGGCTGAAAACATACATAGGCATTGTCGAAACCAAGAGAGTTGCACGAACAAAATTTGGACGGGACATAACTAATACAATGCGAAACATCGCCTTAATGTTAAAAATGCTGTCACCGCCGTTCTTGGTAGTGAAAATTCGAAATATTTGAAATTATTCAATTTTCGTGGTTGAAAACAGTATTGCATTGTCGAAACTATGAGTAGCATGAACAAAACTTCGACTGGACTTAACTGATACAATGCGAAACATTGCTTTATTGTTAAAAATGCTGTCACCGCCGTTCTTGGTCGTGAAAATTCGAAATATTTGAAATTATTTAATTTCCGTGGTTGAAAACAGTATTGTATTGTCGAAACCAAGAGAGTTGCATGAACAAAAGTTTTTGGAATCTGGTTGGCTCAGTTTGAATGAAAGATTCTTACTACACTTATACCGTTTCACTTATAAGTTGGTTGTACATCATGAACCATCCTACTTATTTGCCTAATTAGTTAAAGGTTCTCATATGCATTCCCATAATACTCGCTGTAAATCCCTGTTCTTTGTCCCCAATCATCGAACCTATCAATTTCAGAGGTCGTTTTCCTACAATTGTATTGAAAAATTCAATAAACTTCCAAAGGATATTACGTCTGCACCCAGTGTAGCTTCGTTTCGTAAAAGTGTAAAAAACTACTTAATTTCTAAGAAACTGTAGAATATACAGGATGTTTTTGAATGGAGTAGCATAAATGATACCAGTGAATCTACATTTCAAAAGAACACGATCTGCAAAAAATCGCCTTAGTAAAATGTTCACCCCTGAAGAGATATGGGCCATCAAAGTTTCCAAAAAAATTATGAAAATTGGCTGTAATTTGAAAACCGAACGAGGTACAAATAACAAATTTTT